>NW_021639955.1:1118-9712 GCF_002087225.1 Trypanosoma theileri | reverse complement strand
TTTCTGCATAGAATGATGAGAGGAGGAGACCAAGTAGTGAGTATAAAACTTCTAGCATACTCTCCGCATTTGAATTTTTTTTTTCTCTTCACGCTCCAGTGTTGGCGAGGATAAATCCCACATTCAGATGTTTTTATTCTTGAGAGAGAGTGGGAAAAATGTTCCGATACCGGGAATCGAACCCGGATCTCCTGGGTGAAAGCCAGGTGTTCTAACCGTTATACCATATCGGAGGATGCTCTCCTCGAAGATCTAAAGACTTATCCCTCCCATTTTCCACTCAATTCTATCAAAAAAAAAAAAAAAAGAAAAATCATCCATTTCCTCTCTCCTTCTCCTTTTCAAAAAATGCATCCACGGCGGCAGCAGCCACTTCTACACCTATTTCTGGAATCTCATAACAGTGTGTTACCGTCAATAAGGGTAAACCTCGTGCCACAGCCGTCCATTCAATAAAGACATCTGTAGTATTTTCAGTTTCCTTTACGGATGATTTCTGATCTTGTTGTGGTGTACCAGTCTTTCTACGTCGACGCTTATCACTCTTATCTACGAGTATGGCCTCCACTACGGAGGGTTTATGTTCAAAGAGAGGAGGCACAACCGCAACGGTTTGTCCAATTCGAAGTTTATCTGATGGGATGAGACGTAAGTGGAGAAGTTCCGCCTCCGCTGGGGTGAGATCTCGCCAGTACTGCAGAGCATAACCTTTCCATTTAGGTGGTGTCTTTTGTGTAGTTGTAGTAGTAGTTGTTGTTGTTGTTGTAGTGGTTTCTCGTTTTTTTCCTTTATTTGTTTGTGACTTTGATGTACCATTATTCACCACAACTTTATCTTCTTCTTCTTCCTCTTTTTCTTCTTGTTGTGGTGGTGATGGTTGATGTCTCTTTTCTTTTTTCTCTTCTAATTCCTGTGTAGCGCTAGACTCATTTTGCCTCTTCCTCTTAACAAGGGTATGAATACCGGTGGTATCTATCCCTTTTCCAGCGGATTCTGTAAACTCCATTTCCGCAATAGGAGTACTTTGGGAATCACATTTTGTTGTTGCTTTTTTTTTCGTCTTTACCTGCAATGGTATACGAGACTGTAGAGTAGCAGCGGGATTTGAATTCTTCTTTGGATGAAGTAAATCCCATCGCACACGTATATCTTCACGTTCCAATGCACCTTTCCCTTTAATACATTCATGTGCTACAGCTGGCCATGTATCGATAAACATTTTATTTTGTTGTCGAATATCTTCTTTTTGCTTTTTATAGTATTCTGTCATTCCACCTGATAATTCCGCCATTCGAGGCACTTCAAAGGAGAGATTACGAAATCGTGCAGTTTGTAATCCATGTGAAATAAGCTGAAGTGTAAAGTCATAGTCTTCTCGAATACGAAATCGATACATACACTCTGATGGTATAAGATTATGATGAAAGAGGGAGGCAATGTTGTTGTAACTATTTAATGCCACATCATGGTCACTATAGGTGTACGCAAACCGTGAGTAATCAAGTGAAAAGATTGCAATATTCCGCACATCACATACAGTGTTTTGAAGTTGTTGTAGACGTGTATACACCTCTGTGAAGAGACGACGTGGTGTGATGGGGTGATTCTTTCCATTATGGGCAAGATAGAAACGTTGAATATCATCATCCATCACCCAATACCATTCTTCTTCTTCAGATGATGTTACCAAAACATCTGTAGAGTGCGAGGCGTGGGAATATACATCTGTTAACGGTGATAATGGTGTAGAAGGCGAGGGCGATGCCAATGATGATAGTGATAGTTGTTGTTGTTGTTGTTGTTGGGCAAACACCTTTGGTACAAGATTCTTTAAAATGTAATTACGTACATATGATACACCTTGATCTGATAAGGGAAGAGATTCCACTTTAAAGAGATGCCGTATATCTACTGTACTTCGCACAAGTGGTGGGGCGAGTGGTGGGATGTGTAGAGATGATGATAAGGATGAAGAAGAGGAATAACATTTCTCCTGAATAGTCATATCAGAGGTTGATAAGATATCAATCTCTAAAGAGTCTGCCATGGCTGTGAGATCCATATCTAATGTAAATACAGATTTACACTTTTTCGGATATGCAGATGAAGATGATGATGCTAGTGATAGTGATGGTTCACTCCTTCCATCATCATCATCACCACCCCAGCACTTTTCTACCAATCGATCAATAAGTTTCTCATATCGTTCGGCCTCTTCCTGCTGGACAACAACCGTAAATGGAATTTGATCTTGAATTAACATGGCGATAGTGCCGCGTTCACTGTGATAACGCCCCTTTGATGGAATGAAGATAGGGCAATACCGCTCCTCACGCCTGCATACACCCATACTCACCATGGTGGGATTCGTTAACATTTATAGGGTTAATGAAAGGTTTCTTCTTAAATAGAGAGTTATTCAGCACAAATACAATGTGAAGAAGTATATTATTATTATTATATTAAATATATATATATATATATATATATACTTGTGTATGGTGCCCCTTAAATAATAATAAAACAACAACTATTAGTCTCCTTTACAAGAAGTTGGATAAGCGCGTTATTCAATACACTCCCTACACTGTGCCAGAATCCTTTTTTTTTTACTTGTTTATATATATATGGACGGCACGGGAGCTTCACGTAAGAGAAAAATAACGCCCACAAAGAGATAAGAAAAGAAGAGAAAAGAAAAGAAAAGAAACACAGATCATGTGAAATGCTGTAATTATAAAAAAAAAAAAGAAAAGCATAAAAAAGGGATAAATGAAGGTGCATTATCATTTAAATAATAAAAAAAAAGCCTAATTAATACGGCAGGAGTGAATTCCCACACCACTAACAGAAAACAAAACAAAAAAAAAAAAGAAAAGAATAATCTCAGCCTTACTTCTACTATATAAACAAGAACAGAAGAACAAAAAGAAAAAAAAAAGAAAACCCTGTATTCAACCTCCACGAAATTGGAAACCCCATCGTGTAAATAAAGAAAAAAAAAAATTGTATTTTTCCAGAGACTTATTTATTTAAAAACATCCTAACAGAACTGACGAAATAGAAGAGTGCTGAGAAGCCCCCGTTTTAACCCGATCGAAGAGGAAAGGGTTTAGTTGTTGGTTTGGGCTTTTCAGAAACTTACGATTGACTGACTGTAAAAGATTGGAAAAGAAAACTTATTTTCCTAAATGTTAAAACTGCCAGTAAAAGATTTGATAAAAAAGGGAGACAGTAAGACTCAATCATTCTTTTCACAAGCTGACCAAAAAAAAAATTTTTTTTTTTATAAATAAAATGGAAAGAAATAAAAGGAAAGGAAAAAAAAAAGAATTAATTATTTATTACATGGAATGAAAATATTGCTAGCTTTTGCATTATCATCCATACCCCAACTCTTTTTATTACCAAGAGAGGGATCTAAATAATAATAATAATAATAATAATAATAATAATAATAATAATACTAATAATAGTAATAAAGAAAAGTCTACCATATCATCTACACCTCCTCAAAAGGCTCCTTTTCAGAGGAACGTTTGCGTTCATGCAAATTACTTTTCACACTGTTTGTACTAATCTGGTCACCGAAGAAATCAAGATCTCTATCATATAAACGGTGTTCCCACGCCAATGAGAAGGCCGCATTCCATCCGGCGTATAAATTCTGCAGGGCAATCCACACATTCTGTCCAAACCAGCCAGACCAACTCACATACTCGTTCTCACCATCACGATCATTATTTCCTGTAGACTGGACATGAGAGACTTGTCGGCGTTGTTGCATCTCAACATCCATTTCATTTCCTTTAGAGATTGATCGTGGTAACATATTACCACCCAAAGGGAAATCTCCAGAGAGATTCGTTTGGGATGAGGACTCCTGTCGACTTAATTGCAATTCCACTTTTGATGTTGCTAATGTAGTCATTTGGAATTGCGATATATATATATATATATATTATTTTACTTCTTTATTGTTTTTTTTTTTTTTTCTTCTTTTAGTGAAGATGAAACTTTTCGCACCTCTTCAATCAACTGAAGAATCACTTACACACCACAAAATAAATAAATAAATAAATAAAAAAGAAACCGCAAAAAGAAAAAAAAAAGAAATAATAAGAGCATAAGCATAACAAATATAACGCCCTACAATTCATAAGGATAGTGTGAAATAACAGAGATATTTCTCTTTTACCAAATATATTATAATAAACAAACTAAAGGATAGAAGGACGTTCATATTCACAATTTCCCACTCATTCTCTTCTTCATATTGTAATGAATTGCGAATCTCTCTCTCTCTCTCTCTCTCTCTCTCACAGTGTTCTCAGACAAAAGTAAAGCAACTATTGGTGGGTGTTAAATCTGTAAACTTCAATGGCACCACACTCTCTGAATTCCACGTAACAGGAACAAAACGCAACTCCATATTTTTTCTCATTCCCGCGGTTAAACTAGATATACGTTTACCCACACGTACATCCGCAAAGCGAATGGAAACAATACGTTTTGGCTCTACTTCCACTAAACCAAAGTCTTCCGCACACCGCTGACGCTCCTGTTCTTGTTCATATCTCACCATATACTGCGGTACGAGTGGGATCATCTTCATAGTGGTTGGGGCGATGTGAATTCGAATGGGTTTTACTTTTGGGTGGGGTTTGTGTGTGCGGTCTACTCGCTGAGTTCCTCCTCCTATTCTTTTCGGTGCCCGCGGCATCTTTCTGTAAACTCTATTCAAACAATAAAAAGAAAAGGAAAAGGAAAAGAAAAAATACAATAAATCTTCACTTTACTTTATTTCCATCCCCCACCCCCTCAAAATAAATACATTACACAGATTCTGGTATATATGATATAAAGAAATAAAGAATAAAATAAAGAGATACTCCCACAAAAAGCAAATAAAATACTGAAAGAATGATCTTGTTGCTACCTCGACTCGATAAAAAAAAAAAAAACAACAATAAAAACTAAAAGGGATTATCCCATATATATATATATATATATATATATTCTCCTTCACTGTGTGGTTTCTACGTCTTTTTGTTGTCGACGAAAACAAAGACAGCGGTTATTATCTGGCATATCATAATCCTTCTCTAATGTGAAACCCTGTTGCGCTAGCATAGATTCCACAGTCTCCTTATCACGTATACCACGATAAGGATGATTTTGCTTTAACCAAGCATCAAAGCGTCTATTACTATCAGAGGTAAAGGTACCATTATAGTTAAAGGCCCCATACACAATAAATAAACCACCTGGACGTACAACAAGTGGAAGACGTCGAAAGAGAGAACAACATGCCTCCCATGGAGCTATATGAAAACTATTTGCCGTAAACACAAGATCATATCCAATGTGAGGGAATACAGCAAGTCGACACATCTCTCGCCATTGTTTTTCTGTATCTGTGAAATTCAATGCATATGGCTGCTTTACCAATGCGATCTGATGTTTACCATCTTCCTGTAGCCAGCGTGTAATACCTGGCAGCATCTCTGGTAAGTCTGTACACACCCAACGGGCAATTGTGTTTGGTGGAAAGCGACGGGTCATGTATACAGCGTGTTGTCCACTGCCAGAGGCCACTTCCAATACAGCCACACCACTCTCATTGGCTTTATCTTCTGAAATAGTATTAGTAGTATTAGTAGTAGTAGTATTAGCAGAGGAGAGTTTTCCCTCTCGCCATAACTCCTCCAGAACATCTCCTATAGGCTTACTGTTGTAATCACAGGAATCATAATGGGGCTTTTCCACACGCATTTCTTTTTTCTTTCTTTATTTCTTTCTTTGCTCCACCTTACTGTACTTCTCTTATTTTGAAATGTCTGTTAAATCTATACAAGACGAGGAAATACCTCACTTCACCTCGGCTCAATATGTATATCCTTAGAAGAAATAATAATAACGACCCTTTTCTCCTTTTAGAACTTCCTTTACGTTCTTGTACACTGACCATTATTGGTCATAGAAATAAATAAAACAAAAAAAAAAAAAAAAAANATGTATATCCTTAGAAGAAATAATAATAACGACCCTTTTCTCCTTTTAGAACTTCCTTTACGTTCTTGTACACTGACCATTATTGGTCATAGAAATAAATAAAAAAAAAAAAAAAAAACAGTAAAAAAAAAAAGACAAAAAAAAGAAAAGAAAAGCAAATATATATATTTATTTTTTCTCCTTACATCCTATACATTTGATTGACCTGTCTTTTTTTTATTTATTTCCCAGCAGTTAGCATTCCATAAGGCACTTTACCCATATATACAACATTTTGCCTTGAGCATTAATAAAAACGGAATACTTCAACCTCGCAGGAAAAAACAATTATATATTACATTAACCCGTCGTAATAGTGACGAAAAAAAAAAAAACCGAAACCGAAGGCAAGAACAAGCATACGGGAGAATAGAAGAAGTAATAGAAAGAACTGAGAAAATGGAACGAAAAGTATGGTACAAAAGGAAAAAAACAAAACAAAACAAAAAAGAAACCTTATCCTCAAAACAATTTAAGTTTCAATGCTTAATGGGTATGAATCTTAATGATAATGTACTTGCTTTCAATTTGGAACCTTATTCATGTGCATTGTTGTAATTGTTGGTCTAAATAAAATATATATATATAGACCGTCATTACTACCAGTACATAAAAGTAAGTAGATCATGACACCTTACACACATACACACATGTCGAATTCAAGCAAAGTTCTACAGATTGAAAAAAAAAAGTAACTACTTCTTTATTTCTACTAATACCATTTTATTCATCAGTTCAAGACCCCATACTTTCCTTCCTTTTTCACCACTCCACTAAAATGTGGTTTCTTTCCACATCACTTCACATATTCCATCCCCTGCAGCAAACGTATCTATACTCTCCCACAAATTCCTTTTTTTTTTTTTCGCCTTATACTCTTTCTCTCTCTTTTTTCCCTTTTTTCTTTTTCATTCCTACTTACTTTCATCACCAAAGCAACTCCCTCTTTACCTCAATCCATCACTTTCTCTTTACCCCACCACATATATACACACACACACACACACGCAGACCCTTTTTTTCTTTTATTATTTCCGCAAAGAGTGTCTCTGACAGAAGGCTTCAATACGACTGGCAGCCTCCATCAGGAGTGGCAGTGGACGCGATACCGTTATGCGGAGGGCACTCTCCATCTTAAACGCCACGCCTGGAAAGACTTGCACGTTTTCCTCCTCCGCCAGTCGTCTGGCAAACGCAACATCATTACGCACACTCTCCTCCAGTTCTTCAGGGACAAGTTGTACGGCAATAAACATCCCCCCGCATGGACGAGTGGGGCGAAGACCGGGACACTTCCGTAGAGCCTCATAAAGGGCAATCGCCCCCTTCTCCAGCCGTGTATTGCTCTCCTCAAAGTACGACTTGGGTGTGTTAGCAAGAATGTTGGGAAGGGCATGCATGAGAACACTGTGGGGGAGAAGACAGCGGGTGAGAAGACACTCCATCGCATCTGGCAATCGGGCAGCGTATCCCTCGCGGTCCAGCAATACAACCCACCCAAGGCGATATCCAGGCACACTGAATCGCTTAGAGATTCCCCCCACTACGAGTCGCGGTACACTTGTGTCAATATCAGCCACAGATGTGAAAACGGCATTAGGGTCTTGACCCTTAAACACCATGCCAGCGTAGATCTCATCCGCAATAACGGGGAGATGATGACATTCACACACGCGAAGAAAATCCTCCAGGTGCTTACGGCTGAAATTACTGCCACAAGGGTTAGATGGGTTATTCATTAGCACTGCCCGCGTTCTGTCATCAACGAGACTGCGCAGATGATCAAGATCAATTTCCCACTCTTTCGCAGGATCGCAACGGTAAAACTTTGGTGTAACGTCGTAGTAACGACATAGGGTACCATAATGGGCAAAATAAGGAGCAGGAAGCAAAATATTATCTCCAGGATTACACAAGACACCAATAGAAATAGAGAGTGCATCAGAAGATCCAGAACAAATAAAGACATTATCACATGGAATCTTAATTCCCTTCATATTCGGGGCAAAATGATCGATCAAATACTTCGCAACAGCCTCACGAGCAGGGGTTTCACCAGCACAAGAGGGATAGTTATTACAGAGAGTAGATTTAGCACCCTCCACAACACTTTTAATGAGCTCATCAGGAGGAAGAAAATTGCCATCCACCGCAGGATCTCCAATAGCAAGAGAAATAAGTGATTTTCCAGCAGGTGCACTTGCAGAACCTTCATTCAACATATGTACCAAACTGAACAATTCATTATTGCAACGGAGACTTCGCTTCGAAGCCGCAAGATCCCTAAAAGGACGTGTCATAGGATAGTATATTCACGCAAAAAAAAAAAAAAAAAAACAACAACCTTGGAATAGAAACAACAACAAAGAAGAAAACCACAGATATTGCCCAACCCATGCAGAACATGAAAAAATTATAATTACACAGCAACAAAATAAAGAGCACCGCTACCAAAAGAAAAACATTATATAGGCAAAACAAAGACACAAAGAGAAAAAAAAACAGACAATAAACAAAGAATAGAGAAGAACAAAAAAAAA
>NW_021639955.1:0-263 GCF_002087225.1 Trypanosoma theileri | reverse complement strand
GGTGCGTGGAAGATGCTTCCCGGCAGCACCTGCACGTTCTCCTCTTCTAGCAGCTTCTCGAAGAACTCCACATCGGAGTTAATGTCACGGAACTTTTCCAAGTCAATGCGTGCCATCACGTACATGGCGCCCTGTGGCATCGTTGGCTCCAATCCGATACAGTTGCTGAGGTGGGTGTAGAGGTACATGGCGCTCTCCTCGATGAGGCGCATGTTCTTGTCGAAGTACTCCTGCGGGGTGTGGAGGAGTGCTTCGGCGAGCGC
>NW_021639954.1:21764-24005 GCF_002087225.1 Trypanosoma theileri | reverse complement strand
AGGAATAAGATTTTGCAATTGAAGGATGAATGTATTGCTGCTGCAAAAAATGCCACTGACTTAACCAGAGAAGCCAAAGAGTTCGTCGCGAAAATCAATGAGTTCGTCAAAGCAGCGGAGACTAATCCATCTGATGGGGAGGCTGAGATGGTGAAAGGTGTTGAACTTCTCGAGAAAGTAAAGAAGGCCGCCGCCGTTGCAGAAAATACTGCACGGTTAACTAAAGAAGCAACAAAACTTCCGATATTTCAATATGGAGTGACGGCTCGGGAACTATTAGTTGATTTTAGGTACTCATATGACGAGATGAACAAATCCACGACAGAACAAGTTGATGACACTGAGAAACCGAAACTCAAGGAGCTTCACGAAAAGGTAGAAACTGCATTCCCTTACAGAAACGAAACGGCTCTGGCAGAAATCTCGTTAGGTGCCCTCGTCGCCGTAGAAGATGCTCAAGAGGCGGCAAAGAAGACTGAACCTACAGTGGAGCCTGCGAAAGAAGCTGTTACCCTTTTAAAGGAGGCCTTAAAGAAACTCGAGGAGGTGATTACTGCTGCGAAGGAAATAAAGGAAAAAATAACACCAGAGGAAAAGAAAGGATCACCGAATAACACAGAGGATAACAGTGACCTCAGCGACTCTACTTCTACCCACCAACCATCTCCTGTACCCATACCCGACACATAGATCACCTCTATTGCCCCCACAGTACAGAACAAACCCATTGTTGACAGCAGCAGTGTCAGTTCTGTGTGGATGCGCACTGCAGCACCGCTATTGATTGTGGCTGTGTTGGTCTCCGTTACCCTGTACTGAACGGTGGGACTCACTTGAGGACAAATAATAATAATGGTTAATACCAACATAATCATAATTGCGTACATCCCCCATGGGTGAATAAACTAATAATCTGTTTATCAGCTTTCTCTTTTTAATTGGAATTTCTTTTCTTTTACTTTTATGTGTGTGTGTGTGTTCTTTTTCTAATAATTCCATTACTTGCTTTTCCCGTTGTGTGTGTGTGCAGAAAACTGGGCTGTTCTGCTCACTGACGGTATACATTTATTCTAAATATAGACATGCGTATGTGTGTGTGCAGCATTTAATATACATAAAGTAGAGCCATGGAGTATTGTGTGTGTGTGTGTGTGTTTGGCTCTCTCTTATTTCGGTATTGTGTGGTGTTTTCTTTTTCTATTAATGGATACTTATTATTATCATGCAATGGGTATAATCCTTTTTCTTGCTTTACTGTGCAGTTGCTGCTTCTCTCTTTTCCACTGTCAGTTTTTGTTGTATTGTTGTATGTTTGTTTGTTTCTATCATTATTATTTCCTTTTTTCTTCATTGTATCAGTCTTTTGAAGTGATCAACAACACTGACAAAGGCTGTAATGGTGAGGTGTTATCTGCTCTGTTTATTAACTCTTGCACTCTGTTATGCTTGTGGGTTAGTATGGGCTGATAGTCCTAAAGCTTCTGAGTCCAGTAATTGTGTTACGATTGTTGGTGTTCCTCCTTTTGTTAAGACTGTTTCTTGCGAAGAGGCCCGTATTGCTATTAAGGCTGCTGAACCCACTTTACGGCGTTCACCCAAACAAGCTAACATTACACATGGTGATCCTGGTGTACAAGGAGGTAAACATGTCACTACGAATTCGCATCAAGAGCAAGAAGTATCCCAAAGTGATTACACAAAGGTAACAGGTGATTCTGAAAATAAAGGTAGAACAGGAACTCAGGTTGTTGAGCAAACCTTAAAAGCAGAAGGTACCCAATCAGGTACTCTGGGACAAAATAACCCTCTTAGTTCCCCTGAGTCTGCAGAAGGACGGATTGCAAAACCAACAGAAGGGCATCCCCCTCCACCTTCTCCTGTTTCTGATAGACAACAGTCAGGTGATGGTTTATCTGAATCAACACAAGCAAGTGGAGAGAACCCAATAGTCTCAGCATCTGCACCTAATGGTGGCGACCATAGGAGTCCACATGAGAACACATCACCACTGCAAGAACAAGAAGAAGAAGAAGGTGCAACCTCTCAGGATTCACAAGCTACAACCAACACTGATGAGTCACACAGGGCAGGGAACAAACAGTCAACAACGACCTCTGACAATACCAATATACCGAACAATGAGGAGGAATCAACTTCAACCACCACCACCACAACAACAACAACATTTCCTCCTGAACTCACAAACAACAAGAAGGGTGATGCAGACAGCAGCAGCAGTAT
>NW_021639954.1:20646-21637 GCF_002087225.1 Trypanosoma theileri | reverse complement strand
TTTTTTTGCATGCATCCCCACAGTCTAACTAATCTTCTACCTGTTGGGAAATTTCTTCTTTTTTTGTTTCTTAATGTTAATGTGTTTTTTGTGTGTTTTTGCTCTCTGTGTTTATCCTATAATAATTATTATTGCTACTACTCCATTTAGTGTGTGTGTGTGTGTTCTTGGAGACTCTCTTTGTGTGCACCTGGGCTTGCACTATGATAATGATGATGAACTGCTTTTTGCAGTGAAAAAAGAGATAATAATAACAGATGAATTTATATTTATAATTGCGTATACACATATTGACTTACACCCATAGTTGGTGTATTTCTATGTTTAATGGGTAAATTGGGCTAATGGTTAATACCTGTTTTGTTTGTTTGCTTGTGGTTTGCTGGGTCATTGTGTGCTTTCCCCTGCACGGTTTTTGTAGTCTGCTTGATGCAGAGAAGAGACAAAAACAGTAGTTATTACATTTTGTATTCTTATGTGCTTGAACAAATCAGCATACTCAGTGGTCTGTGAGTTATTTTTGTGCGGTTGTTCCTCCTCTTAATTTGTGTTTTTTTATTATTTTCTTTGCTTGGGCGCTGTGTGGTTTTTCCTGCATTGTTGTGTGTTGGAGTGTTTTGTGGGAATAGAAAAAATAATAAGGAATACATAAGTATATTTGTAATTGTGCTTGGTTTGACCAGAAGAGGCATTTTGATGTATTTCTGTGCTTTATGATTCTGATGGTCGTTTTGTTTAATTTCTTTTTTTTTCTTTTGAGGGGCTCATTGGTGATTGTCTGTTTGTTATTGGGTATTGTATGCGTTGTTTCTTTTATTTGGGTATTATATGAGTTATGGTTGCAGCTTTCTGCAGTTTGTGTGACTCTGCTGTAATTATTGAGTGTTGTTTGATTTGGTGTGTGTTTTCATTTTCATGTTTTCATCGATTCACTTTGTTTCGGTTTTGTTTTTTTCTGTAAGCGATTGAAGTAAGGCTACTACAAGAAGTA
>NW_021639954.1:20133-20617 GCF_002087225.1 Trypanosoma theileri | reverse complement strand
TAATGGTAATGATGCGCTACGTGCTGTGTATCCTCGCTCTCCTGCTCTCCTGTGCGTGTGTGCACGTCCTCGCTGAAGAAGTGCCTGCCGCCGATCTTTCCGACCAAGTCCCTGATACGGAGAGTGAGACAAAGATTCTTCTTCAAGGTACTCCTGTCGCCGAACCTACTCAGTGCCCTGAAGATCAAACTCATATCACTGGTACTTGTCCAAAGGAACCAGCTCCGACTACACCAAAGGAACCAGCTCCAACTACACCAAAGGAACCAGCTCCTACTTCACCAAAGGAACCAGCACCAACTTCAACAAAGGAACCAGCTCCAACTACACCAAAGGAACCAGCTCCAACTACACCAAAGGAACCAGCACCAACTTCACCAAAGGAACCAGCTCCAACTTCACCAAAGGAACCCGAAACTGGTGGTGCTGATAATACAAATGCTGAAGATGACACAACAACAGGTGAGGACACAACCACCACCAC
>NW_021639954.1:19517-20032 GCF_002087225.1 Trypanosoma theileri | reverse complement strand
AAATGTGAAAAGTGATGCAGACAGCAGCAGCAGTATCAGCAGTTCTGTGTGGGTGCGTGTACCACTACTGATTGTGGTTACACTGGCCTGTATTCTTGTGTGCTGATTGTGGTGGTGATGGTGTGACTCAGGTCATCCTTTGTTTTCTTTTTTCTTTTTTTTTGCATACATCCACACTACAGTCTAACTAATCTTTTACCTGTTGGGGATTTCTCTTTTTTTTTTTGTTTCTTAATGTTATTGTGTTTTGGGTGTTTTTGCTCTCTATGTTTATCCTATAATTATTATTATTGCTACTCCATTTGTGTGTGTTCTTGGAGACTCTCTCTGTGTGCCTGGGCTCGCACTGTGATAATGATGATGAACTGCTTTTTGTAGTGGGAAAAAAGAAATAATAATAACAGATGAATTTATATTTACAATTGCGTATATATACACATATAGACTTACACCCATAGTTGGTGTATATTTCTGTGTTTATTGGATAAATTGGGCTAATGGTTAATGTTTCTTTC
>NW_021639954.1:17420-18397 GCF_002087225.1 Trypanosoma theileri | reverse complement strand
TTCTGTTGCGAACACCAACACCCATAATCGAACTGATAACACTGCTTCAACCTCTTCTTTGACGGCAGACGACAAAACAATCAGCATCATAACTTCCGCGTCACAGCAGACGGGTAATGTTGACAGCAGTGTCAATTCTGTGTGGATGCGTACTGCAGCACCGCTTCTGATTGTGGCTGTGTTGTTCTCCATTACTGTGTACTGAACAGTGGGACTCATATGAGGACAAATAATAATAATAATGGTATTACTAATACAATAATTGCGTATATCCCCCATGGGTGAATACATTAATAATCTGTTTACCAGCTTTCTCTTTTAATTAGAATATCTTTTCGTTTATGCGTGTGTGTGTGTGTGTTCTTTTTCTTATTAATTCTATTACTTGCTTTTCCCGTTGTGTGTGTGTGTGTGTAGAGAACTAGGCTGTTCTGCTTACTGACGGTATACATTTATTCTAAATATAGACATGCGTATGTGTGAACCATTTAATATACATAAACTAGAGCTCTGGGATATTGTGTGTGTTTTTGGCTCTCTCTCTCATTTGGGTATGGTGGTGTTTTCTTTTTTTTTCTATTAATGGATACATATTATCATACAAGCGTAATATTCCTTTTTCTTGCTTTACTCTGCTGTTACTGCTTCTCTCTTTTCCACTGTGAGTATTTGTTGTAATGGTGTATGTTTGTTTGTTTCTATCTCAATTATTTCCTTTTTTCTTCATTGTATCAGTCTATTGAAATAAACAACAACACTGACAAAGGTTGTAATGGTGAGGTGCTACCTTCTGTCTTTATTAACTCTTACACTCTGTTGTGCTTGTGGGTTAGTATGGGCTGATAGTCCTAAAGCTTCTGATGCAACTATTAAAACTTCCAGTATTGGTGTTCCTTCTCTTGTTCGTCGTGCCATTCCTGCCCAGGAGGATGGAGGTTGGTTGCTGCATACGGATGATGATCTTCAGGAGGGTGAGG
>NW_021639954.1:15097-16615 GCF_002087225.1 Trypanosoma theileri | reverse complement strand
CACAAACAACAAGAAGGGTGATGCAGACAGCAGCAGTAGTATCAGCAGTTCTGTGTGGGTGCGTGTACCACTACTGATTGTGGTTACACTGGCCTGTATTCTTGTGTGCTGATTGTGGTGGTGGTGATGGTGGTGTGACTCAGATCATCCTTTGTTTTCTTTTTTTGCATGCATCCATACAGTCTAACTAATCTTCCACCTATTGGGATTTATCTTCTCTTTTTTATGTTTCTTACTGTTAATGTGTTTTGTGTGTGTTTTTGCTCTCTCTGTGTTTATCCTATAATTATTATTATTGCTACTCCATTGTGTGTGTTCTTGGAGACTCTCTGTGTGTGCCTGGGCTTGCACTGTTATGATAATGAACTGCTTTTTTTTGTAGTGGGAAAAAGTAAATAATAATAACAAATGAATTTATATTTATAATTGCGTATACACATGTATAGACTTACACCCATAGTTGGTGTATATTTTAGTGTTTACTGTGTAAATTGGGCTACGTTTTAATAATTTTTTCTTCGCTTTTTGTTTGCTGGGTCATTATGGGCGTTGCCCTGCGCCAATAATAATAGTGAGGCATTGGAAAAATAAGACAGTAACAGACAAATATAGTAATCATTGCTTATTGATTCAAACATAAGCAACGTTTGCTGGATTGTGTGTTTTGTTATTTATTCCTCTTTTTACTTTTTCTAATGTGTTTTGACGTCTTGGTTTTGTTTTGCTCTATTCGTATTTTAGACTGTGTGATAATTGTATGTTTTCTTTCTTGTTCTTATTTGTTTCTTCAGTTTGCAGTTAAGTTTTCCAAATCAAGAAGCAATATTTTGTTGCGATAATGATGTTGTGTCGTGTGTTGTTTTCTGTTGTTTTGCTCTTGAGCATGTCTTCTGTGTGGTTGGCGACTGACGTATCTGCTACTACTGGACAAGCTGCACGGAAAGAGGGTGAGTCAGGTGGTCCAGGTTCTAAAGGTACTTGTCCTTCTGCTGGAGGAGAAAAGGACGTTACTTGTCCTTCTGAGAATTCTGATACTTCTTGTTCTTCTGAACTTCATGATTCTACTGATGGTCGTACTTGTCCTCAACCCGAAGTGGAAAAGCGGAATACAAACGTCCCCGGTGAACAGGGTCCTACCGGTCATGCTACTGCTCCTCATGATCCCCAAGGCGAACGAAGTCTTCCGGTTCAAGTGTCTTTGGAGTCGAGTTCTTCTGGTCTAGGACATACTGATCAATTGTCAGAGACGTTAAGAGATCAGCATACAGGAAATGGTTTGAATGACCGAACATCTGTGGGAAGTGTCAGCAATGGTAAGAACGCTGAACCAGACAAAAACGAGCAGGAACAAGATGAACACTTAAGGAATACTGCCAACGGAGAACAGCGTCCTCCCGCTGGAGATAGCAAAAAAGCCGATACATCTGTTTCCCAAACTAATGTAAGCAGTACTACACCATCAAGAGAAGAAACTGCTGGTGGTTCGCAATCAGAAGAACCTTCAGCTCCCACACCCCA
>NW_021639954.1:9842-13937 GCF_002087225.1 Trypanosoma theileri | reverse complement strand
ACGAAGAATTACTCTTTCCATGATGATGCGACCCGTTGTGTGTTTGCTGGTTTTTATGCTGAGTGTTGCCTCTGTATGTGCGGAAGGTGACGGTAAAGCTGATGAGGCACTTCCACTTGAAGCTGCTGCTTCGGAGTGCCCTACTGAATCTCAAGGGCATTGTACAACGAAAACAAAACCAGCAGTTTCTCATCCTCCTCCTCTTCCTGTTCAACCACCACAAGCACCTCCTGGTGGTGATGATTGTACTAATGGACATCCATGTAGTACTAGTAGTAGCCGTGTTTCAACTACAGCTTCTCCTACTAATTGTGCAAACCCTGCTAAGAAGGAAGGTTGCCCTGACAGTGTTCCGCAGACAGAAAGCAATTGCCCTGGTGATTCTGGTGATAATTGTCAAGCACCCCAACAGGCTCTCACTCAAACAAGAAAAGATCACCATGATGGACACGATTCTAAAGGTGATCGTGGTTTAAGTGGGTCTGAAACTCCGGATTCTCCCGGTAAAACAGGTCAAACTGGTCCTGGTGGTCCTTCTACTGATACTGATCCTTCTAACCCTTCTCCTACTACTGCTGAACCTGCTCTTCCTGCAGCTCCTGTACCTTCTGATGAGAGTGTTGGTGCGTCCACAAGTGCAGCTCCACCTGAAAGTAGCAGCAACAGTGACGCAAATGGCAATTTAACTAAGGAGGACGGTGACGCAACAAAAACGCCTTCAAACACTTCAGAGAAAGAGAATACGGATGGTTCTGAAAATACAGAGAACGGCACTACATCTGAAGGGGGTGAATCAACAATAAATACAGCTGATTGGGGAAATGCAGAATCAACCACCACCACCACCACAACAACAACACTTCCTCCTGAACCCATAAACAACAAGAAGGGTGATGCAGACAGCAGCAGCAGTATCAGCAGTTCTGTGTGGGTGCGTGTACCACTACTAATTGTGGTTACACTGGCCTGTATTCTTGTGTGCTGATTGTAATGGTGTGGTGGTGTGACTCAGGTCATCCTTTGTTTTCTTTTCTTTTTTTTTTGCATGCATGCAATCCCTACAGTCTAACTAATCTTCCACCTGTTGGGATTATCTTCTTTTTTTGTTTCTTAATGTTCATGTGTTTTGTGTGTTTTTTGCTCTCT
This sequence comes from Trypanosoma theileri, assembly GCF_002087225.1. Classification (NCBI taxonomy): domain Eukaryota; phylum Euglenozoa; class Kinetoplastea; order Trypanosomatida; family Trypanosomatidae; genus Trypanosoma; species Trypanosoma theileri. The sequence continues at coordinate 12,791 of NW_021639954.1, read as the reverse complement.
GTGTGTTTATCGTATAATAATAATTATTATTGCTACTCCATTGTGTGTGTGTTATTGGAGACTCTCTGTGTGTGTGCACCTGGGCTTTGCACTGTGATGATGATGATGATGAACTGCTTTTTGCAGTGAAAAAAGAGATAATAATAACAGATGAGTTTATATAATTGCATATATACACACATATAGACTTACACCCATAGTTGGTGTATTTCTGTGTGTACTGGATAAATTGGGCTAATGGTTAATATCTGTTTCTTTGCTTGATGATTTTGCTCGTGGTTCAGCCTTTTTTGAGATATTTCTGAGTGTGAGCTTTTTTTTTGTTTTTACTCTTACTGAGGTTATTTGCGCTGTATTGCATTCTTTAACTGGTAGGTTTTACTTTCACAATGTGAGTTTCCATAGTGGTATTTGATTTGTGTGTCCTAACATGTTTGATACGTCAGTTATTTTTTCTTTTTTTTGCTTTTTGATTGTCTATTTCTTCCTAGATCAGTGTTTTTACGTGAAACAAACCCCTTGTCTTTCTCTCATGATGATGGGCCGTGTGATGTGTGTGTTGGCCGTTGTGCTGTGCTGTGCCTGCGGGTATACGAGTGCAGTTTCTGATTGGGAAGGTTTTCCTTATGTTTCTGACGAGGAGAAGAAACAAGCATTGTGGTTGGTGTGTAAGAATAACAGTAAAGCTACTATTGGTAAATTTAATTGTACGCACGCGATACAACCACCAGGGGACACGAAACCTTTACCAACATCAAAGGCAACCGTTGGTGGACCTGACCCTGGTTCAACTGAAAGGACAAATACAGTGGTTGATGGAAAAGGTCATCAACAAGACGGAGGTAGACTCGAAGTGGTAAAAGCCCCTGGAAGTCCACTGCATGAGGATGCATCAGGAGACCCTGTCGCTGCTGATGAAGCTACAGGACGGGATGCAGGGATTACGTCTTCTTCAGGTTCTGCAGGAACACTGAGCAACACATCTGATAACTGTACACCTGTCAACTCTACTCCTAACCAGCAGTCTCCGGACATCACCAACCAATCTCAAGGTTCAAATACGAGTGCACCTAATTCTACGTCTGGCGCAGACTCACAAGAAACAAATTCCACTATTCTGGCCAGCACTACGAACACTACCACTGAAGCACCAACCACCACTCCATCTCCTGTACCCAACGCAGAGATCAGCAGCAGCATCGCCTCCTCTCTACAGAACAAGGCTAATGGTGACAGCAGTGTCAATCCTGTGTGGATGCGCACTGCAGCACCGCTACTGATTGTGGCTGTGTTGGTCTCCGTTACCGTGTACTGAACGGTATGACTCATTAAAGGACAAATAATAATAATGGTTAAACTAACATTATCTTAATTGCGTACATCCCCTATGGGTGAATAAATTAATAATCCGTTTATCAGCTTTCTCTTTTAATTGGAATTTCTTTTCTTTTACTTTTATGTGTGTGTTCTTTTTTTAATAATTTCATTACTTGCTTTTCCCGTTGTTTGTGTGTGCAGAAAACTGGGCTGTTCTGCTTACTGAGGGTATACATTTATTCTAAATATAGACATGCGTGTGTGTGTGCACCTTTTTTTTTCTTTTTAACTGGAATCTTTGGGATTGGGTGTTATCTTTTTTAAATAATTCCATTACTTTTTCTTCCTGTTGTTTGTTTGCAGAATTTTTGTTCTTCTGCTCACTGACGGTACAATTGTTTTACTGGTACACATGAATATGTGTGTCGCAATTATTCTTATTATTATTGAGTTTTTTTTGGTTAATGGATAGTTGTTTTTTCTTTGTTCTTTTTTTTTTTATAGGTGGTAGGTATCGCAGGTGGAATTCCTTTTTACTTTCGTATTCCTTTTTTTTCTTTTTAGAATGTTTCGCTGTACACGCCCAGAACAGCACCGTAGCGGCAAAGCTCGTGCTTTTGTGTTCCGTGATCCCACGCTTAAAATGATGCGGGCGGGTAGTGGATATCAACAACTTCGGCGTATGGGAATGCCTGTACACAAGTGGGTTTGGGATGGCGGAAAGTGGATAGTTTCCACGCGAATAATCAGTACCAGCATGCTTGGCCGCTTCTTTCTCATGATGATTTGGGAAATAGTGATCAGTCGAATAATACAAAGAATATCATGTACTCGATGTACATGCCGNGATGAATTTATATTTATAATTGCGTATATACACACATATATAGACTTACACCCATAGTTGGTGTATTTCTGTGTGTTTACTGGGTAAACTGGGCTAATGGTTAATATCTTTTTATTTGCTTGATGATTTTGCTGGGCGGTTCAGCCTTTTTTTGAGATATTTGTGAGTGTGGGCTTCTTTTTTGTTTTTACTCTTACTGAGGTTATTGCGCTGTATTGCATTCTTTAACTGGTGTGGTTTTACTTTTCACGATGTGAGTTTCCATAGTGGTAATCCATTTTTTTGTATCCTAACATGTTTGATATTTTATTTATTTCACTTTTTGGTTGTCTTTCTTTCTAGATCAGTGTTTTTACGCAATCCAAACCCTTGTCTCTCTTTCATGATGATGCGCCGTGTGATGTGTGTGTTGGCCGTTGTGCTGTGCTGCGCCTGCGGGTATACCATGACGGCTGCTGCTACTACTGTTAATGCTGGACAGCCAAAGGCAGTGATGGCGCATTGGAGTGGTTGGGGTGATTTAGATCTTTCGGTTCCCAAGAAAGCCGGTCCAGAACCTGATAAAGGGAGAACCGGTGCCGATCCTCAGAAGCTCACCCCTGACGCGTTACCGGGTGCCGAGGAAAGAAAAGATTCTCTTGTTTCCAGTGAACTAGAGTCTCACTCCGTTACTGGGGATGGTACTGTTTCTCCATCGCAAGTTCAAGTTCAAGAACAACAGAAAGTAGTTAGGCCAACTGAAGATGAACAATCTTTGCAAGTTTCCCAACCAAAAGAACAACCAT
>NW_021639954.1:9283-9417 GCF_002087225.1 Trypanosoma theileri | reverse complement strand
CATCATTCACCATGGCGAGTAGAGAATAATGGCCGAGCAATGGCCCTTGGTCCATCTAATACGACTGAAGATGAAATGCAAAGTCGTTTCTTTTCTAATGATCAATTCTTGGTGCATGCCGCGAAGGAGGTTTT
>NW_021639954.1:6880-7236 GCF_002087225.1 Trypanosoma theileri | reverse complement strand
GTCGAAGAGAGAAACGAAAAAATAGTTATTCTTACTCATAATTTTGTTATTGCATATAGGTACCAGCATTCCTAGTCTTCTTTGTGATTCTATGTTTAGTTGGGCATTTGTTGTGCTTTTAATTTTTTTTCGTTACTTCTTTTTTTGTTTGGGGTTTTTTTTTGCCTCTTTATTGGATTCTTTATTGTTTATACTAGTGGTGTGGTTTTATGTTTACTGTTGGTTCTATTGTGTTTTACCACCATTTGTTTTTTTGTTTCTTTTGTATGGGATCTTTTTTACTTTTTTTCTCTGTTTTCTTTTTCTTTAACAAAATGAAGTAAATCAACCAAGAATTACTCTTGCTATGATGATGC
>NW_021639954.1:4722-5316 GCF_002087225.1 Trypanosoma theileri | reverse complement strand
TTTTTTTCCTTTTATTTTTTCATTTGAGATACCTAAAACAGAAAAAAATATTTCTTGCCATGAAGCTAATCTGTCGTACTTTGTGTTTGCTGTTCTTGTTTCTGATCATTGTTTGTTTGTCTTTAACGGCTGCGGCGAGTGCTCCAAGTCATGCACTTGAACCTCTGAAAAACACTGATGAACAGCCTCCAGAGACGGCGACTTCGCATGAACGTAACAAAACGTGTCCAGCTGAACAGACTGATTGTGAGACTCCACAGGTAGATTCTAATAAAGCAGCCTTGCACTCAGAAGATGCTACAGTAGATGAAGACACTGTAGGTGATGGTCACTTGAAAGAGGGTAAAGTTCTTCAACAAGTAAAACAGAACCTTGAAGGTGATACTTCAGCACTAACCAGTGGCCTCGAGAGTGCTGTTGCTACTTCTCGACCCCATTCTCCTGAAGAAGAAGTTAAATCAAGTCTTCCTGAATCTCACAAAGCTCCTTCGTCGGGTGCTAAGGCTCCTCCTGAGGGAAACAAAGACAGTTTACAAACACACAATTCCCACGAACAAAGTGATTCTCATGTTAACGAAGAAGAAGGGGAAAGAC
>NW_021639954.1:2919-4257 GCF_002087225.1 Trypanosoma theileri | reverse complement strand
CGTGTACGCCCCGCTGCTGAGAGCGAGTGGCTTACATGCGGTGCGGGCAGCCGTGTGTCTGCATGTGGGAAGTACGCAGACCTCTGCCGCCAGCAGCGTACCGCAAGAGGACCAACAAGAACAACAATTATTGGTACTACTACTATTAATGGGCAGCCAAAGGCGGTGATGGCGAATACTGGACTAAAGGAACCAGCTCCAACTTCACCAAAGGAACCAGCTCCTACTTCACCAAAGGAACCAGCTCCGACTACACCAAAGGAACCAGCTCCAACTACACCAAAGGAACCAGCTCCTACTTCACCAAAGGAACCAGCTCCCACTTCACCAAAGGAACCAGCTCCTACTTCACAAAAGGAACCAGCTCCTACTTCACCAAAGGAACCAGCTCCAACTTCACCAAAGGAACTGGCCTCAACTACACCAAAGGAACCAGCTCCCACTTCACCAAAGGAACCAGCTCACACTTCACCAAAGGAACCGGCTCCAACTTCACCAAAGGAACCAGCTCCGACTACACCAAAGGAACCAGCTCCAACTTCACCAAAGGAACCCGAAANGCTGGAAATGATGCTACAACGGCTGCGAATGTCAGTAAACCTGCAGAGAGTGAATCAACAAACACCCAAGAAGGTGCTGCAGATAATACAGATACCCCTACCACCACCACCACCACCACAACAACAACAACCACAACAACACTTCCTCCTGAACTCACAAACAACAAGAAGGGTGATGCAGACAGCAGCAGCAGTATAATCAGTTCTGTGTGGGTGCGTGTACCACTACTGATTGTGGTTACAATGGCCTGTATTCTTGTGTGCTGATTGTAATGGTGGTATGGTGGTGTGACTCAGGTCATCCTTTGTTTTCTTTTTCCTTTTTTGCATATAATCCCTACAGTCTAACTAATCTTCCACCTGTTGGGATTTTTTTTTTTTTTTGTTTCTTAATGTTAATGTGTTTTGTGTGTGTTTTTGCTCTCTCTCTGTGTGTTTATCCTATAATAATTATTATTGCTACTCCATTGTGTGTGTGTTCTTGGAGAATCTCTGTGTGTGTGCACCTGGGCTTGCACTGTGATAATGATTATGAACTGCTTTTTGCAGTGGGAAAAGGAAATCATAATAACAGATGATTTTATATTTATCATTGCGTATATACATATACAGACTTACACCCATAGGTGGTGTATATTTCTGTGTTTACTGTGTAAATTGGGCTAATGGTTAATATCTTTTTGTTTGCTTGTGTGGTTGGCTGGGTCGTTGTGTGTTTTGACCTGCACCGGTTTGATATATTTCCTTTTGCAGAGGGAAGAATAAATAACAGTTGCAT
>NW_021639954.1:1482-2459 GCF_002087225.1 Trypanosoma theileri | reverse complement strand
CACTTCCTCCTGAACTCACAAACAACAAGAAGGGTGATGCAGACAGCAGCAGCAGTATCCGCAGTTCTGTGTGGGTGCGTGTGCCACTACTGATTGTGGTTACACTGGCCTGTATTCTTGTGTGCTGATTGTGGTGGTGTGGTGGTGTGGTGTTACTCAGGTCATCCTTTGTTTTCTTTTCTTTTTTGCATACATCCACACTACAGTCTAATTAATCTTCCACCTGTTGGGATTTTCTTCTTTCTTTTTTGTTGCTTCTTAATGTTATTGTGTTTTGTGTGTTTTTGCTCTCTTTGTGTTTATCCTATAATAATTATTATGGCTACTCCATTGTGTGTGTGTGTGTTCTTGGAGACTCTCTGTGTGTGCACCTGGGCTTGCACTGTGATAATGATGAACTGCTTTTTACAGTGGGAAGGAAAAGGAAATAATAATAAAAGATGAATTTATATTTATAATTGCTTGTACATATACATATATATAGACTTATACCCATAGGTGGTGTATATTTCTGTGTTTATTGTGTAAATTGGGTTAATGGTTAATATCTGTTTCTTCGCTTGATGATTTTGCTTGGGCGTTGAACCTTTTTTGAGATATTTGTGAGTGTGGGTTTTTGTTTTTTGTTTTTTTACTCTTACTGAGGTTATTGCGCTGTATTGCATTCTTTAACTGGTAGGTTTTGTTTTTGCGATGTGAGTTTCCATAGTGGTAATCGCTTCGTGTGCCCTAATATGTTTGATACTTCATTTATTTTCTTTTTTTTTTGCTTTTTATTTTTCTTTCTTTCTAGATCAGTGTTTTTACGTGCAACAAACCCTTGTCTCTCTCATGGTGATGATGCACCGTGTGATGTGTGTGTTGGCCGTTGTGCTGTGCTGCGCCTGCGGGTATACTATGACGGCTGCTGCTGCTGTTGATAATGACAGTCCCAGTGGCCGTGGTGTATCCCGTGGGGCTGTGGAGGTGTCGTGCGG
>NW_021639954.1:0-662 GCF_002087225.1 Trypanosoma theileri | reverse complement strand
TATACAACTTTCTTTCACTCTTGCTTTAATGATACGACCACTGTTTTATCTTCTGGCGTTGCTGCTGACTGCTATCTGTGCTTCTCTGGCGGCTGGAGAACAGGAGTCTGATATGGCTGTTGTTCACCTCACTGGTCCTCGTCCTCCTATTCCTATTTCTCAACCGTTACCGGCTATTTCTCCTATTTCTCATCCTGGTGTTCCTCCTGAAGTGGATAAGATTGGTGCTCCGGAGGTTACTGGGATCAGTGGTTCCCTTGGTGAAACTATTAATGAGGATGCTAATTTAGCTTTAAGCTCTGTTTCCTCGAGTTCTAAACAAAAAGGTGCATCTCCTAACACATCGCAGCCACAATTGAACGGAGAAGCAAGGCCTGCAGAAGACGAAGCAGCTGCAGACCATTCCCTTGGCTCTACTGGGGGCATAAAAACAGAAAAAGGTAGACCACAACCTCAGTCTCTGCAAACACAGGAAATTGCAGATAGGCCACAGGATAGAGAAGGAACAAAAGTAGATGAAACTCCTGGTCAGTCTCTCCAAGGTAACGGTGCTCAAGAGAAGGCTGATTCTGATACTCCTCACAAGTCCACCGATCCAGTTCCTCAAACAGAACCTCAGAATGAGAGAAGGGAGTCTTTGTCTTCATCAGAAGGAGGAGATA
>NW_021639953.1:23785-24129 GCF_002087225.1 Trypanosoma theileri | reverse complement strand
ACAACGGATAATGCATAAATCTCTCTCTGTGTTGGCTTCTCCCTGTCCCCATTATAATTAGTGTCCCCATAGGAACAAGCAAATTATTATTTACCACGCTCAGAAATAATGTGAAAGCAAATAAAAAAAAAAAGAGATATCATTTACCAGAAATACACAATTGCAGAGTGAGACACACCACGAGGTGCACAGCAATGCTATGCTTACAATTATAAAAATGAAAAGAGATTAGGTATTTCCACACAAAATAGTGATGCACCTCATTCCAGTGGGTGTCATCAGGATTAATTTTCTCAGTGCTCCATGTACAAAACACAGTAGCAATTATATTATTATTATTATTA
>NW_021639953.1:22277-22633 GCF_002087225.1 Trypanosoma theileri | reverse complement strand
AGCGAACACCTTCAACTTCTGCCGTGTGCCATCAATAAAGATGGCCTCCAGCGAGTTTGTGGCACTATCCACACGGCCCACTTCAAACAACTCCCGCAGCATATCACAAGAAAGAGACACTTACCGTACAGCTTCTCCTCCTCGGTGAGATCCGTCTCCTTCACAAACTGCATGCCAGCAGTACTAGAAGAAGAAGAAGCAACAGCAGCAGCAACAATATCAACCGGAGAAACAGAATAAACAGTCAAATGACGAGTCATTGTTGGTGGAGGACATCGAAGACACATAATATCCCCTGGTCGCACATTATGGGCACTGTTCAAGATGGTCTCTGCAGAAGTTGCCATGAAACCACC
>NW_021639953.1:18977-21442 GCF_002087225.1 Trypanosoma theileri | reverse complement strand
GTAAACAGATTATTAATTTATTCACCCATGAGGGATGTACGCAATTATAATTATATTAAGATAACCTTTATTATTATTTGTCCTCAAGTGAGTCTCACCGTTCATTACAGGGTAGCGGAGAACAACACAGCCACAATCAGTAGCGGTGCTGCAGTGCGCATCCACATAGAACTGATACTGCTGTCAGCATTAGCCTTATTCTGTACTGTGGAAGTGATGGTGTTGGTGATCTCTGCGTTGGGTGCAGGAGATGTAGTGGTGGTTGGTGCTTCACTGGTAGTACTCTCAGTGCTCGTCGGAGTAGTGGAAGTGTTTTCTTGTGAGTGTGGTGCGGCAGTTGCATTAACAGGTGCAGGAGAAGGTTGTTGAGGAGTATTATTATCACCGTGTGCACTGTTATCCCCTTTATTACTTAATGAACTTCGGTTCTGTTGTGGTGCTGTATTAGACGTTTGAGTTGGACCTTGTTCTGTAGTTGTTCTTGGTCCTGATTCCGGTCCATTTATTTGACGAGTGATGGCACTACCTGAATTCTCTTGATGGTGATCCGTTCCTTCAGCAAGAGAAGAACTTCCACTCTCACCCTTACCGTTTTCCCTTTGACCGTCTGCAGCTGAATGTTCGAGATTATCTTCCGTTGTTTGTGTCACATGTAATCCATCTGATTCCGTTCCATGTGAAGCTCCAGAAAGGTTTTGAGGTCGTGGTTCACTACTATCCGATCGCGGACTTCCAGAGGAACGTTCTTCCTTGTCAACCACTGAAGGTTTAGGTTTCCAATCCTTTCTGTCTTTCAGCCACTCTGAACACTTCTTTTCAGCAGGATCACTACTCTTCCCAACACAAGTAATGACTTCGTTAATAGGTTCTCCATCCCACGGGGAATACAAGCCCTCAATATCCTGTGGCTTCGGTGCCCCTTCAGCAGCAGCAGCCGTCATGGTATACCCGCAGGCGCAGCAAAGCAGAACGGCCAACACACACATCACACGGCGCATCATCATCATGAGAGAGACAAGGGGTTTGTTTCACGTAAAAACACTGATCTAGAAAGAAAAGAAAACCAAAAAGTAAAGAAAGAAAAAAAATGAAGTATCAAACATGTTATGATACACAAAAATCGATTACCACTATAGAAACTCACATCGTGAAAGCAAAACCTACCAGTTACAGAAGGCAATACAGAGCAATAACCTCAGTAAGAGTAAAAACAAAAACGCCTACACACACAAACATCTCAAAAAAAGCTCAGCGACCCAGCAAAATCATCAATCAAATAAAAAGATATTAAACATTAGCCCAATTTACCCAGTAAACACAGAAATATACACCAACTATGGGTATAAGTCTATGTGTATATATACGCAATTATAAATATAAATTCATCTGTTATCATTATTTCTTTTTTCCCACTACAAAAAGCAATTCATCATCATCATTACAGTGCAAGCCCAGTTAAACACACAGAGAGTCTCCAAGAACACACACACACACACACACACAATGGAGTAGTAGCCATAATAATAATTATAGGATAAACACAGAGAGCAAAAAACACACACAAAACACATTAACATTAAGAAACAAAAAAAAGAAGGTAATCCCAACAGGTGGAAGATTAATTAGACTGTAGTGTGGATGTATGCAAAGAGAAGAAAAAAGAAAACAAAGGATGACCTGAGTCACACCACACCACAATCAGCACACAAGAATACAGGCCAGTGTAACCACAATCAGTAGTGGTACACGCACCCACACAGAACTGCTGATACTGCTGCTGTCAACATTGGCCTTCACATTTGGCATCATCGTGTTTGAAGACACAGGAGGAAGTGGTGTTGTCGTTGGTGTGATTGATTCCTCGTTACTGGTTGTATTGATAGTGAGGGAGGTCGTGTTTTCGGCTTTAGTGGTCTTACCTGTATCAGTGGTTGATGGAGAGTCCTGTGTAGAGGGTGTTTGTTCCTTCGTAGTACTGTTTTCATGAGTCTCCGAATTACTAGTACTGGGTTCAGTAGAAAAAGTAGAGTTTGATGTATTTTGAGGTCCATCCTTTATATCGCTTTCGTTGCTCTGTGTGTTTTCACCTTGAAGTTTATCGTTTTGGTTACTAGTATCTTGTGCGGGACCACCACTCTCACTCTGCTTAGATAAGGTTTCTTCACTTTTTGGGGGGTCACCAGAACGTGGTGCAGAAGAAACAACAGACGAAGAAGAACTTGGGGCGGCTTCAGATAATATTTGTGTTTGAATTCCCTGAAGGATTCCAGTAGGATCATCTATCTTACCCACTGCAGTATCTTGATGTTCCTTAGTTATTTCTTTCTCTGTTGCCTCTGTTCCCGGCCCTTCCGCAGCCTTCTTTTGCTCTTTCTGGTCTTTATCAACGGGTTTACAACCAGAAGGGCCATTCTGTTTACCACTAGGACCAGTATCCTCTTTCAACGCTTGTACGCTTTCCTTAA
>NW_021639953.1:16523-18952 GCF_002087225.1 Trypanosoma theileri | reverse complement strand
ACATACAGAGGCAATACTGAGAAGCAAAGCCAATAAATACAACAGACGGCATGGTAACATCATAACAACAGATTTCGTTGTTGTTCTCTTGTGTGGTTGAACTGAGCAAACGAAAAAAAAAGATTATAAAGCAAATATAAACAGAAAATAAAAAGAAACACAAACAAAGAAAGACTAGTGAAAACAACAACAACAACAAGAAGCATCAGTCAGCTACAAAAATACGTGCAACAATAACCTCTACTAGTGTTCAAATTAAAGGAACGACACCCATAGTAACCAATAAAAAAAACGATAATCCTAGTTAACCCTCAAAAGAAAAAAAGAAATTAAAGAGAACGACCATCAGAAGCAGAAAGCACAGAAATACATAACAGTGCTTCTGTCGTTCACGTATATGCAATTAAGAAGATATGTTTATGTATGTTATTATTATTTCTCTGCAGATAGCAATACAAAGTAACAGTAAACGGAGAAGCACACAACGCCCAAGCAAAGAAAACGTGAACAACAACACAAATTAAGAACATGACCAACCGCACAAAAATAACTCACAGACCACTGAGTACACTAGTCTGTTCAAGCAATTAGGAATACAAATTGTATTAATTACTATTATTTTCTCTTTGTTCTGCATAAAGCAGAATACCAAAACCGTGAAGGTCAAAACACACAAAGACCCAGCACACCAAATGCACAAAAAAGATATTAATCATTAGCCCAACTTACCCAGTAAACATAGAAATATACACCAACTAATTATGGGTCTAAGTCTATATGTGTATATATACGCAATTATAAATATAAATTCATCGGTTATTATTATTTCTTTTCTTTTCACTGCAAAAAACAATTCATCATTATCACAGTGCAAAGCCCAGGTGCACACACACAGAGAGAGACTCCAAGAACACACACACACAATGGAGTAGCAATAATAATAATTATAGGATAAACACACAAAACACATTAACATGAAGAAACAAAAAAAGAAGATAATTTCAACAGGTGGAAGATTAGTTAAACTGTAGGGATTGCATGCATGCAAAAAAGAAAAGGAAAACAAAGGATTACCTGAGTCACACCACCACCACCACCATTACAATCAGCACACAAGAATCCAGGCCAGTGTAACCACAATCAGTAGTGGTACACGCACCCACACAGAACTGCTGATACTACTGCAGCTGTCTGCATCACCCTTCTTCTTGTTTGCAGCCTCAGGAGGAAGTGTTGTTGTTGTTGTTGTGGTGGTGGTGGTTGATTCCTCATTATTTGTTGTAGTATCATCCCCAGAATTTGCAGTTCCTGCAGATGAGGGGTCGTTCTCATTCGTTGTGGCATTAGAATTTCCACTGCCGCCCTCTGAGGTTAAACCAGTAGAAGGTTGTTCTGCTGCTCCATTTCCATTTCGTACATTGTCCCCATCTTGCCTTTCACTTGCAGACACAGCACCACTTCCCTTAATATCAGGAGATTCAGAAGTAGGACCAGGAGAGGGAGCAGCAGCACCGGGAGGACCCTGTGGGCCTTGTACAGCAACTGGAGAGCCTTTACCTTCCTGTCCCTTAGGGCCTAACGCTTTTTCTTCTTCACTTCTGTTATCAAGATCAGAACCATCGGGCACTCCAGATGCAGGTGATACGGCACCAGCAAGCGGTTTACTTTTATCTTCTGAACTCTCTTCTTGGGCATCTTTCACTTCCAAATTTTTTTTAGCATTTTCCATTTTTGTACCGCTACTAACACTTCCCTCTTCTCGAATTTCATCCATTGTTGTTTTGGTTACTTCGCCAGGTGGCTGTTCCTTAAGACCAGGAGGTGTACCAGGATCATCATTACGTTCTCTACCACCACTACTTTCTGCACACTGAGATTTACCAGCATCCACAGGGGATGAACCAGATGGACAATGAGAAACTTCAGAATGTCCATCACCAGGACCTGGTGGACCTCCAGGACCAAGTTCCGTAGGTTTGGCCTCAAGAGGTTCAGCTTCAGCTTCAGCTTGAGCAGCTACCACATAACTGCAGAGACAACAGAGTGCGATAGTGATAGCACAGAACGCTTGGCGAACTGACATCATTACTTATTCCGTTTGTGTTACTATCTCAACGTAGTGATCTAAACAACAAAAGAAACAGAGAGAGGCACCAAAAATATAAATAAAGAAAAGTACATAAACAGAACAAAACGAAAAGGGTAATAGCAAACTAAGAATTAACAGAAAGCTGCAAACATCACTCAAATAGTATCCAAATGAAACAAACAAGCACAAACTACCCATTAACAAACAGATAAGCCCAAATAACCCCTTAAAAATAAGAAAAAGAAATTAAGAGAATAACCATCAGAAGGAAGCACAGAAATAAATACCACTTTCACTTTCAATAGAACCATGTGCAACATTATGAATATATATATGAATT
>NW_021639953.1:14086-15211 GCF_002087225.1 Trypanosoma theileri | reverse complement strand
TTTTAACTGTTCAGGAGTTTTTGAACCCTGCTGCTTAGAACCAGGAGCACCAACTAATTCGTCAGTACCACGTGATGAAGTGGCAGTCGAAGAACCCAATTCACCTGTATCACGAGAAACAGTATTCTCTTTATCCTCAGTGTCTCCATCTTCTTCCTTCTTACAGTGACATTCATCATCTTCCTTATCCTCACCATCACACATAATAAACGCAGGAATGGCACGACGAACAAGAGAATTAACACCAACAGTAGAAAGTTTGATTAGGGCATCACAAGCTTTAGGACCATCAGCCCATACTAACCCACAAGCACAACACAGTGCAAGAGTTAGTAAACAGAGTAGGTAACACCTCACCATTACAACCTTTATCATTGTTGATGTTTACTTCAATAGGCTAATACAAGGAAGAAAGAGAAACACACGAAAAAGAATTATGATAGAAACACACAAACATACAAGAGTACAACAAATACTCACAGTGGAAAAGAGAGAAAGAGAAGCAGCAACTGCACAGTAAAGCAAGAAGAAAAAGGAATAGACCGCTTGTATGATATTAATATGTATCCATTAGTAGAAAAGAAAAAAAAAGAGAACACCCTACAATACCCAAATAAGAGAGAGAGCCAAATACACACACAATACTCCATGGCTCTAGTTTATATATTTAAATTACTGCACACACACATCTGTGTACTAGCAAGAGATGTATACCGTCAGTAAGCAGAACAACCCAGTTTTCTGCAAACACACAACGGGAAAAGCAAGTAATGGAATTATTCGAAAAAGAACACACACACACACACACAAAAGTAAAAAGAAAAGATATTTGAATTGAAAGAGAAAGCTGGTAAACAGATTATTGTTTTCATTCACCCATGGGGGATATACGCAATTATGTTAGTATTAACCATTATTATTATTATTTGTCCTCAAGTGAGTCCCACCGTTCAGTACACAGTAAAAGAGAACAACACAACCACAACAAGTAGCGGTGCTGCAGTGCCCATCCATACAGGACTGATACTGCTGTCAGCATTACCCTTGTTCTGCACTGAGGAAGTAATGCTGCTGATCTCTGCGTTAGGTACAGGAACAGGTGATGGAGTGGTGGTTGGTGCTTCT
>NW_021639953.1:12046-12366 GCF_002087225.1 Trypanosoma theileri | reverse complement strand
GTGTAACCACAATCAGTAGTGGTACACGCACCCACACAGAACTGCTGATACTGCTGCTGCTGTCTGCATCACCCTTCTTGTTGTTTGTGAGTTCAGGAGGAAGTGTTGTTGTAGTGGTGGTTGTGTCTGCAGTTTCCACACCTTCTGGGTTATTTGATGATTCACTTCCTTCAGTTGTAGTGCCATTCCCAGGTGTTGCAGTATCAGAACCATCACCACTCACTGTGGGCGAAGTGTTGGAAGAGTCAGCAGAAGGTTGTTTCTCCGCAGTTTCATTGTTATCTCCATTTTCACCCTCACGTGTGGTATGGTTGCCCTTG
>NW_021639953.1:10267-10967 GCF_002087225.1 Trypanosoma theileri | reverse complement strand
GTGGTGGTTGTGGTGGTGGTAGTGGTATTCGTCGTTGTATCTGTACTTCCCACACTGTTGTGGTTTGTTGACCCATTCTCTCCACATGTAGTGCCATTCCCAGCTATTGTGGCTTCAGAACTACCGGAACTCACTGTTTCTGAACTGCTGGTGGAAGAAGAAGAAGGTTGTGTTCCCTCAGTTCCCTGGTTATCTGCTGCAGTGGATGCATGGTTGTCGCTGTTTCCATGTTGAGGGTCACCAGCAGGAGCAGAAGCAGCAGGTGGAGGAGATGCAGTAGAATGAGCAGAAGAAGAAGAGGTATCATCAGTACCAGAACCAGAACCAATCCCAGGAGCAGATTNAGGAGGAAGTGTTGTTGTTGTTGTGGTGGTGGTAGTGGTATTCGTCTTTGTATCTGTACTTCCCACACTTTCGTGGTTTGTTGACCCACTCACTGCAGATGAAGTGCCATTCCCAACTAATGTGGCTTCAGAACTACCGGAACTCACTGTCTCTGAACTGTTGGTGGAAGAAGAAGAAGGTTGTGTTCCCTCAGTTCCCTGGTTATCTGCTGCAGTGGATACACGGTTGTCGCTGTTTCCAGATTGAGGGTCACCAGCAGTAGCAGAAGCAGCAGGTGGAGGAGATGCAGTAGAATGAGCAGAAGAAGAAGAGGTATCATCAGTACCAGAACCAGAACCAATCCCAGGAGCAGATT
>NW_021639953.1:8099-9412 GCF_002087225.1 Trypanosoma theileri | reverse complement strand
TGGCTCTAGTTTATGTATATTAAATTACTCGACACACACACATCTGTGTGTAGTAGCAAGAGATGTATACCGTCAGTAAACAGAAAAGCCCAGTTTTCTGCAAACACACACAACGGGAAAAGCAAGTAATGGAATTATTAGAAAAGGAACACACACACAAAAGTAAAAGAAAATGTATTCGAATTAAAAGAGAAAGCTGGTAAACATATTATTAGGTTATTCACCCATGGGGGATATAAGCAAATATGATAATGTTAGTATAACCATTATTATTATTTGTCCTCAGATGAGACCCATTGTTCAGCACACAGTAAAGAAGAACAACACACCCACAATCAGCAGCGGTGCTGCAGTGCGCATCCACACAGGATTGACACTGCTGTCAACACTGGCCTTGTTCTTTACAGTGGAAGTGATGTTGTTGGTGATCTCTGGCTTGGGTAAAGGAGATGGAGTGGTGGTTGGTGCTTGTGTGGTAGTGTTCTCAGTGCTTGGCGGAGTGGTGGAAGTGGTCTCTTCAATTTCCGTTTTCGGACTTACATCCATGTCTGCAGCAGTCGCACTGGTACCTGTATTCTCGTTAGTGGATGCTGTCGAAGTTGTGCTGCCCTCTTCAGGTGCACTCTCGGTAGTAGAAAGAAGTACTGATGTATTCTGCAACACTGTTCCATCCACGGCATTTTCAACAGATTGGGGTGCAGTTTTGGCAGCCTTTTCTGGGTTTTCAAGATTCGTAGATGATTGTTCTCGATGACTTCCTTTACCCGCGTTAGCCACTTGCGATTGATCATTCTGTTGCGCATCATTCTTCAAATCATCTCGTGCCTCCTTCTGTTCTAGCAATTCTTCTTCCTGTAGCGGTGCTTGCCTGTCTAAGTCTGATCCACTGGAACGTTCCTGTCTTCCATCAATCTTCCCATGAGTTTTCCAATGAGTACAGTTCATTCCATTAACTGAAGTATTTTTTGATTGATTAAAACAATCATAATCATAGATTGCTGATCCAAGAAAATCATTCCACTCCGGAACATCAGGACCACCATCAGCCGCCATCACCGCCTTTGGCTGTCCAGTATTAGTAGTAGTGGTAACAATGGTTTTTCTTCTTGTTGCTCTTCTTGCGGTACGCTGGCGGCAGAGGTCTGCGTACTTCCCACATGCAGACACACGGCTGCCCGCACCGCATGTGAGCCACTCGCTCTCAGCAGCGGGGCGTACACGCAGCGCACCGCCGGCCCCGCACGACACCTCCACAGCCCCACGGGATACACCACGGCCACTGGGACTGTCATTATCAACAGCAGCAGCAGCCG
>NW_021639953.1:6442-6838 GCF_002087225.1 Trypanosoma theileri | reverse complement strand
TACCAGGGCTTACTGTTGGTGGTTTACTGTCAGAGTGCCCATTGTCCTTAACCATAGATACTTGAGTAAGAGAAGATGGAGCATCTTGAGATGGGAGATGAGTGGAGTCGCCTTGTTCTTTAGAAGGAAGAGATCCTGGAGTGAGTAGATTACTGCCGAGTTTCTTGGCTTCTTCTAAAGAATCTTCGATAGATTCCTTAGCGTCTGGAACTTCCATATCTTGTTCAGTTAACCCTCCAACTGCACGAGTACCTTGTTCGTGTACATCGTCACCTTGTAGAGTTGGTAATAATGATGATTCTTCTGGTGGATAAGGTGCAGTTGGAGGTGGTTCCTTTGTACAAGGAGGTTCAGTTTGACCATTAGTGCACTGAGTAAATTGGGCGACAGGAGTAC
>NW_021639953.1:0-5532 GCF_002087225.1 Trypanosoma theileri | reverse complement strand
ACACACACACAATACCCCATGGCTCTCGTTAATAACATTCTGGTGCACACATACGCATGTCTATATTTAGAATAAAAGTATACCATCAGTGAGCAGAACAGCCCAGTTTTCTGCACACACAACAGGAAAAGCAAGTAATGGAATTATTAGAAAAAGAACACACACACACACATAAAAGTAAAAGAAAAGAAATTCATAATTAAAAGAGAAAGCTGATAAACAGATTATTAATTCATTCACCCATGTGGTATGTACGCAAATATGATTATGTTAGGATTACCATTATTATTATTATTTGTCCTCAAGTGAGTCCCACCGTTCAGTACACAGTAAAGGAGAACATCACAGCCACAATCAGCATCGGTGCTGCAGTGCGCATCCACACAGGACTGACACTGCTGTCAACATTATCCTTGTTCTTCTGTACTGTGGAAGCGATGATGGTGCTGATCTCTTCGTTGGGTACAGGAACAGGAGATGGAGTGGTGGTTGGTGCTTCACTGGTAGTGTTCTCGGTGCTCGGCGGAGTAGTGGAATTGATTTCTTGTGAGTCTGGTGCGGCAGTCGTATTTGCAGGAGATACTTGCTGGTTAGAANTTTAGAATAAAAGTATACCATCAGTGAGCAGAACAGCCCAGTTTTCTGCACACACAACAGGAAAAGCAAGTAATGGAATTGTTAGAAAAAGAACAAACACACATAAAAGTAAAAGAAAAGAAATTCATAATTAAAAGAGAAAGCTGATAAACAGATTATTAATTTATTTCACCCATAGGGGATATAAGCAAATATGATAATGTTAGTGTAACCATTATTATTATTTGTCCTCAGATGAGACCCACCGTTCAGTACACAGTAGCGGAGACCAACACAACCACAATCAGTAGCGGTGCTGCAGTGCGCATCCACACAGAACTGATACTGCTGCTGTCTGCTTTACGCTTCTTGGGTGGTTTGGTCTCGCTCTTCNGTATACCGTCAGTGAGCAGAACAGCCCAGTTTTCTGCAAACACACACAACGGGAAAAGCAAGTAATGGAATTATTAGAAAAAGAACACACACAGACATATAGGTAAAAGAAAAAAAAACTCGAATTGAAAGAGAAAGCTGGTAAACTTATTAGTTTATTCACCCATGGGGGGATGTACGCAATTATGATTATGTTAGTTTAACCATTATTATTATTATTATTATTATTTGTCCTCAAATTAGTCTCACCGTTCAGTACACGGTAACGGAGAACAACACAGCCACAATCAGTAGCGGTGCAGCAGTGCGCATCCACACAGGACTGACACTGCTGTCAACATTAGCCTTGTTCGTCTGTACTGTGGAAGCGATGATGGTGCTGATCTCTTCGTTGGGTACAGGAACAGGAGATGGAGTGGTGGTTGGTGCTTCACTGGTAGTGTTCTCGGTGCTCGGCGGAGTAGTGGAATTGATTTCTTGTGAGTCTGGTGCGGCAGTCGTATTTGCAGGAGATACTTGCTGGTTAGAATTAGGATCGCTGGGGGCACTCTGATCCCCTGTGTTGTTTGATGATCCTTGATTTTGTTGTGGTGGTCTTTCTTTACTCTTCTCCTTAGCAGCATTAAGTGCGTCCTCGAGTTTTTTCAAGGCCTTCTGCAAAAAGTTATCAGCTTCTTGCGCACGCTTCAGAATAGTTTCAGCGTTTAGTGCCGCCCTGTGTGCATCCTCTGCGACATCGATGTTATCGAAGAGGAAATTCCGCAGACTCTCGTCACTGGTATAAGGAAATGCAGCCTCTACCTTTTCGTGAAGCTCCGTGAGTTTTTTTTTCTTGCCTTCAACTTGTTGATCTGGTAGGTTTTTCTTGTCATAGGTGTTTTTAAGTTTCTCATGTACTCCCTTAAAATCATATAATGTATTACGAGCGGTCTCTCCGTTTTCAACAGTTTGCATTCTTGTTTCTTTAGTTACAACCGCGGAATCTCGTGCAAAGGCAGCGGCCCACTTTAAGTTCTCGAGAAGTTTAACACCTTCCTTCTTCTCAGTCTCCAATACCGATGGGTCAGTCTCCGCTTTTGCGACCAACTGATTAATTTTCGTGACGAACTCTTTGGCTACTGCCGTTAAGTATGTGGCATNNNGCAGGTTCCTTTGGTGAAGTTGGAGCTGGTTCCTTTGGACAAGTGTCAGAACCTTTCAGGCAATCGGCTTTACTCCCACCATCCTCGGCAGGGCATTTCTCATTGCCAGGAGGATCCGGACAAGCAGTACGAGCAGCTTCAGGTACGCCAGTATTCTTTTCACATTTTGTACTCTTCTTGCCTGAAGCACTACAATCACCATCAACAGTAGATAGATCATCTTCCTCTTCAGAAGCCGCCACACACACGCAGGCAACACTCAAAAACAGTGCCATAAAAAACAACAGTCGTCGCAGCAACATCGTGGGGTAAAGTTACTTGTATAGTTCAACGTAACCAAAACTCACAGAAAAAAAAAGAGAACTAAATAGAGAATAAAATAGATACATACAAGAACAGAAGGAAAAACGGAAAAAAGGAAAACAACAAATCTTTGGAAAATCACAAGACAAGACAACGCTCATTAAGATTAAAGAGCCCAACAAAGAACACAATGCCCAGCACGGAAAAAAGATAATACCAATTAACCCCTCAAAACCGAAAAAGCATTGAGAGCACGATTAACAGAAGCACAAAGCACAGAAATACAAAACATTTTCACTTCCGGTCAACCCGTGTGCAATTATGAATACTTGTGTATTCCTTATTATTGTTCTTCCTCATAAAACAATCCAACAGCACAGTGCAGGAGAAAGCACACAGCGCCCACACAAAGAAAAAGAAACAAATAAAATTGAGAGAAGCACCAATCGCACAAAAATATCACAGAACTCTAGATAAGCTGGTAAGTGTATGCAATTAAGAACACACATATATATAAATTAATACTTTTTCTTTTCTCTGCAAAGAAAAACAGAGGGAACCACAAGCAAACAAAGAATCAGATACTAAACATTAGCCCATCGTACCCAGTATACACAGAAATATACACCAATTATGGGTATACGTCTATATGTGTATATATACGCAATTATAAATGTAAATTCATCTGTTATTATTATTTCCTTTCCTTTTTCACTGCAAAAAGCAGTTCATCATTAGCACTATCACAGTGCAAGCCCAGGTGCACACAGAGAGAGTCTCCAAGAACACACACACACACACAATGGAGTAGCAATAATAATTATTATAGGATAAACACAGAGAGCAAAAACACACACAAAACACACATTAACATTAATAGAAACAAAAAAAGAAGAGAGTCCCAACAGGTGGAAGAATAGTTAGACTGTAGTGTGGATGTATGCAAAAAAAAAAAGAAAAAGAAAACAAAGGATGACCTGAGTAACACCACAACCACCATTACAATCACCACATAAGAATACAGGCCAGTGTAACCACAATCAGTAGTGGTACACGCACCCACACAGAACTGCTGATACTGCTGCTGCTGTCTGCATCACCCTTCTTGTTGTTTACAGTCTCAGGAGGAAGTGTTGTTGTTGTTGTGGTGGTGCTGTTTTCTGTATTTCTCACATCATCTTCTTGGTTACTTGTTGACTCACTCCCTTCCGGTGAAGTGCCATTCTTAGCATTTGCATTATCAGATGTTTTCGTACCCTCTTCTTCTTGCGGCAGGGGTTTGGCCGGAGGTTTTGCAGATGTTGAAGAAGAAGATTCATGGACAGTACCTTCTTGGGTAGATGTTGTTCCTCCATTCGCATTATTATTTGGTGCATTGAGATCATTTTGCTGTGCCTCTCGTGGACTCACAGCCGATGTTGCCTGTTCTTGCGTACCAGTTCTGTGTGATGTCTCAGACGTTTCTTTGGATACACCGTTCAATGACAAAGCGGAAGTAGTTTCTTTTTCCTTTAAATGGCCCTGTCTACCACTGCTTTCTTCAGGAATATTTACAGTTGGTTCTGGTGGTCTATCCATTTCTCGCCCATCTTCACTTCCCTTATTCTCCGAATCTAGAGTGTCTTGAGATCTGGAAGCTAGCGCCTGTCCAGAGTCACTGACACGGTATGTCAATTGAGTTGGAAGTCCTCCTGCTTGCCCAAGATTGGGATTATGCTTCGGTCCTTTAAGACGCTCATCTGTATCGCCCAGAGAAGTTGTAACTGAATCAGGACGGCTTTCCGGATTCAGTTCTTTTGTTATTTCTTTGTTCTTTAAAAGACTTTTATCTTTTCCGGCAGCCGCTTTCTCATTATCAATAAGTACTGGATCAGCTGTGAGACCATTGAGTGGTTTGATGGCTTCTTTTTTAGCCAAATTGGTACCACATTTATCTGTATCAGTAGAATCAGTACACCCAGCATCATTGTCTGTTCCAAGAGCTTTTCTATTAGAGCACTCATCACCAGAAGCAACATTAAGGCAACCATCAGGATCAGCATGCGCTGATGGCTCCTCACCAGTTACAACACCCACACAAGTACCGCTCACCAAGAAGAGAAGAAAAAACAGCATACGTTTCATCGTCAACACAGCAAGATCTATTTTTCCTGTTTTAGGTCACTTAACTACAGAAAAAAAAAGAAAAATAAAATATAATAAAAACAAGCACCCAATACTAAAGAGACTGAGAGTGAAAAAATCATGAAGAGCTTAACATAAGTACTAGTTACACAAAACAACGTCAACAACTTACACAAAAAGAAATCAATAAGCACTCAACACAAACACAGTGATGAAACAAACGCAAGAAAAAAATGAAATTAAGATCAACACTAACGGATACACCAAACACATAAATAATACAGATCATTCGGCATCAATGAGTTAATACGCAATTATGAATGAAAAGGTGTATCAGTTATTCTTATTTTTTTCTGCAGAAAACAGATCACCACAACCGCTGCAGGTCAAAACACACACAACGCCCAGCAAATAAAATGGAAACAAAACAAAGAAACAAAAAGTTTCAATTAGCCCAATTTACCCAGTAAACACAGAAATATACACCAACTATGGGTGTAAGTCTATATATGTGTGTATATACGCAATTATGAATATAAATTCATCTCTTATTATTATTTCATCTTTTCCCAATGCAAAAAACAGTTCATCATCATTACAGTGCAAGCCCAGATGCACACACACAGAGAGAGTCTCCAAGAACACACACACACACAATGGAGTAGCAGCAATAATTATTATAGGATAAACACTGAGAGCAAAAACACACACAAAACACACAAAACACATTAAGAAACAAAAAAAAGAAGATAATCCCAATAGGTTGAAGATTAATTAGACTGTAGGGATGTATGCAAAAAAGAAGAAAAGAAAACAAAGGATCACCTGAGTCACACCACACCACCACCATTACAATCAGCACACAAGAATACAGGCCAGTGTAACCACAATCAGTAGTGGCACACGCATCCACACAGAACTGCTGATACTGCTGCTGCTGTCTGCATAACCCTTCTTGTTGTTTGTGAGTTCAGGAGGAAGTGTTGTTGTTGTT
>NW_021639952.1:23998-24247 GCF_002087225.1 Trypanosoma theileri | reverse complement strand
CACAGGCTGGTGCAAGTGACTGCGACCTCCCGTTCCCCACTGCTGGACTTGTTGGCTTCCTTTCCGATGGGGGTGACGGTAAACAGTGGAAGGACTCGTACCGCTGTGTGGACGCTAGCGTGAAAAATGCCAAGAAGGTTCTCAATGGTATGAGATTCAAGGGAGTTGGTGCAGGGGCAATTTGGCCAGTAGGTAAGCAGGGACAGAACCAGCGATACCATTTTGCAAACTACATGTTTACGCTGGTAG
>NW_021639952.1:22697-23227 GCF_002087225.1 Trypanosoma theileri | reverse complement strand
CTGGAGGTGGATGTTCGGGGTGATTTAGATTATTGGAGACAAACAACTTTACAGGTAAAGGAAACTTTTGAGTCTTTTTATGATTGAATAGATTTAACTCAGGTCGTGGGAAATCCGCCCCCACCATTTATGTTGCGCATTGACGCAAAAGTGTTGACTAATTTTTCGTTCCGTTTTATTATTGGATGAGAACCCATCAGTGTTAAAGGCGCTCGTACAGTCATGACTCTATAAGGGCTTGGGTGAGGCTAAAGTTTTTGCAATGGTATAAGAGTCTCTAGTTGAGAAAGATACTGTCCAGTAACACAATAAAAAAGACTCGAAGATGGATGGACACCTTCAGTCATCTACAATGGATGACTACAAACATTCTTCTGCTTTGTCATATGACAGAAGTGGTAAGAGTGAAGTATCTCTCTCCAGTGTGAGGTCTACAACTGCGGATGATATTACCCACAACAGTGCTTAAACTGACCTTGATGTTTTCAGCCATAACGAAGTGTCTTCCCCAAAGCGAAGGAAGGCCAGGG
>NW_021639952.1:20435-20973 GCF_002087225.1 Trypanosoma theileri | reverse complement strand
ATTGCTTTACCACCCAAGGAAGATGTCCAATCTGGTGGCAAACGTTCACTCAACTCGTTTGTTAAGCTTCCCACAAATCCTGTATTGACAGAGAAGGATATGCCTGGCCTTGTTGGGCTGAACCACTTTCGTGACCCCACGAACTTCTGGGTGAACCCTGATAACACATCAGAGTGGCTGGTGGCTTTTGTAGCCAGTATTAACAAAGGTTCTTCTGGTGTAACTGCAGCGCAGGTTGTTGTTTTCGCTACCAGTGATCCCAATTTTCGTTCAGACTTCCGATTCTCACATGCCATTTGGGAAAATTTATTCGAATTTGACGACATGCTTGAATGTCCAGACTTTTTCAAACTGGGAGACGACGAATACTATTTGAAGGTGTCAACAATGATCAGTGGTCAGGACTACTGGGTGTATGGTAACTACTCGAAGAATTATGTAGATCAAACGATCTACCAAGAGGACTTTGGTCGCAGCCGGACATACATCGACTACGGCAGATGGTATGCATCCAAGCAGAATTATGATCCCATTCTCA
>NW_021639952.1:18095-18482 GCF_002087225.1 Trypanosoma theileri | reverse complement strand
TTCTTACAAATGTTGCCATTATTTCTTGCTCTAAGGGCGTTTTGTGTGTTGTTGCCTTTATTCTTTTTTTTCGTTTCTCTATTCTTTTTCCTCCCACCTACAAGTTGTCACGGAAAAGGTATTGCGATTCTAGTGTTTGCATGAGGCCAGTTGAAATTGCCATTCTCTTTCTACGACGCTGCAGCATTCTCCAGGACTATGTGTGGGTATTTACTCCCAACTGTATATATATTTTTCCTAGGGTCGATGAAATCGTGAACTGTCCACGTTAATTTACCAGCGTTGCGGAAAAGACTTAATGGGAGTCTGCGCTATGGTGCTGGGGCGAAGGGGGAAGTGAAATAAAGTGAGTGGACACACCTCATATTGCAAAGAATTCTCAGTGTG
>NW_021639952.1:16752-17160 GCF_002087225.1 Trypanosoma theileri | reverse complement strand
TTTGTTTCTCTTTTTTTTTACTTTCTTACAAATGTTGCCATTATTTCTTGCTCTAAGGGCGTTTTGTGTGTTGTTGCCTTTATTCTTTTTTTTCGTTTCTCTATTCTTTTTCTCTCACCTACAAGTTGTCACGGAAAAGGTATTGCGATTCCAGTGTTTGCATGAGGCCAGTTGAAATTGCCATTCTCTTTCTACGACGCTGCGGCATTCTCCAGAATTATGTGTGGGTATTTACTCCCAACTGTATATATATTTTTCCTAGGGTCGATGAAATCGTGAACTGTCCACGTTAATTTACCAGCGTTGCGGAAAAGACTTAATGGGAGTCTGCGCTATGGTGCTGGGGCGAAGGGGGAAGTGAAATAAAGTGAGTGGACACACCTCATATTGCAAAGAATTCTCAGTGTG
>NW_021639952.1:15071-15422 GCF_002087225.1 Trypanosoma theileri | reverse complement strand
TTTCTCTTGTTCTTTAGCTCTTTTTCAAGTACCATTTTTAGAGACCTCACAGTGACGTCCGGGCGCTTTGGGCGCTTGGGTGTGGGGGTGGCCGCCGCGCCCCAACTTTTTTGGGTTGTGGGAAAATGGAGGTGGGGGACAAGCGTCACTCAGGGTTAGGGTTGGGGCTAGGGTTAGGGTTAGGGGAAGCCGTGCTTTTCGCAATCGTTAAGCACAAGCGTGTTGTCTACCGAAATTTCTCGAAGAGAGAGAGACTGGACCGCAGAGTGGTCGAGTCAAACCGAAACACGCAGGGAGTGATGGAGAGTTTGTGTGTATATAAATAGGCTTGGTTTTGGTATTGCTTGAATG
>NW_021639952.1:13033-13423 GCF_002087225.1 Trypanosoma theileri | reverse complement strand
AAGCCATATTCGAGCTCTTTACATCTCTTTATGAAAGAGAACTACGGAGGAAAAACAAACCTCACATCTGCACCATATGATTGCAGAAAAAATAATATACAACAGGTGATCCATAAATAATAATGATGAGGCGATAAGGACTTAACCTTACATCTAGCACGGTTCAATAAAGAAGGAATAAACGTATTTGCAGCGGAACTAGTTAGCAGCTAAGGCGTGATGTTACAAGAATGTTTGAAACACGGCGTCATTTATTGGGACGCAAAATACTTGGAATTTTTATCTCTGTGGAATCTTACAAAAGTTATGAATCTCACGAGAAAACTGTTACGTTCATTGTTGAGGGCACTCTCGCATCTCTCACTGATCGGGTTAAGGCCATCCTCTGAA
>NW_021639952.1:11757-12175 GCF_002087225.1 Trypanosoma theileri | reverse complement strand
CAATACTCTCTACGACATTACATGTCCTTGGCATTTCAGAGGAATGCAACAGTACTCACGGCCATAAGAGTAGTATAAGCGATAATAACGAACAGGTGACTTTACCACCTACAACTACTAATTCCTTTTCAGCGGAAGAAACAGAAGAAAAACACAATATAAAAATGATAAGGAAAAAGCAAGTAGTGCATTGCCCTCATGGTCCGTTTTTTCTGGTGAGAGGAGAAGTTCGATATATCTCTATTGGACGCTTTGGTGATCCCATCATGGGACACTATCAGGAATTAAGCGATGAACGCTTCAGAGTTCTCCCATCGCAGGAGGCCCAAGAGAAATGGGCCGTGGGATGTTCCATTACCCCAACGGTCCTCTGCAGGATAAACTGCAGTGGGCAGAATTACAACAACAGGCACGCGAC
>NW_021639952.1:10540-10635 GCF_002087225.1 Trypanosoma theileri | reverse complement strand
ATATAAATAGGCTTGGTTTTGGTATTGCTTGAATGCTTTGTGAACATTTCTTGTTTCTTCTTTTTCACCCTTTTTTGTATTCATGCAATGACTTA
>NW_021639952.1:7903-8894 GCF_002087225.1 Trypanosoma theileri | reverse complement strand
AACTCACCAACACCGGTGACACACGAAGAGGCACAGAATGCACACAGGGTACTCACGGAAGAGTGCCCACACGCAGCCCTAGTCATCGTGATGATCTGGTGCAACGAGGCGCGGACGGTAGACATAATTGGGCCCCTCCACGCGGAGGATATACGAGTCGAATAGGCTACGAAAGCCGTATTCGAGCTTATCACATCTCTTTATGAAAGAGGAATTATGGAGGAAAAGAAACCTCACATCTGCACCGTATTATTGCAGAAAAAATAAATTACAACATGTGATCTATAAATAATAATGATGAGGCGATAAGGAATTAACCTTACATACATAACAGTTCAATAAAGAAGGAATAAACGTATTTGCAGCGGAACTAGTGAGCTGCTAAGGCATGATGTTACAAGAATGTTTGAAACACGGCGTCATTTATTGGGACGCAAAATACTTGGAATTTTTATCTCTGTGGAATCTTACAAAAGTTATGAATCCAATGAGAAAAATGTTACGTTCATTGTTGAGGGCACTCTCGCATCTCTCACTGATCGGTTTAAGGCCATCCTCTGAAGTAGAGGCATTTGTAACGTGTATACGCGGTTCACTTTGTGAAGATCAGATTTTACTAATTCGTAGACATTTGACCATGAGGTATGGCTAAGGAGCTCAGTTTCGCAGCCCGTACTATGAAGGGGCTATGCGACCACGCAAGGACGCGACTGTCCTCCAACACTCCTTTTAGCCAGCATCTTCCACATCAGCGACTGTTTTCCAGGACGTCACGGCACGCCGGAACAGGATACGCCAGGCACAGCGGAGCGACAACCCGCTATACGCCCTTCCATCATTACGGGAAGGAGCGACACGACACCTGGGCACGCAAAGGATGTCTGAAGAGCACCGCATGAGCACGACGTGGCATACCCGCAT
Organism: Trypanosoma theileri; assembly: GCF_002087225.1. Lineage (NCBI taxonomy): Eukaryota > Euglenozoa > Kinetoplastea > Trypanosomatida > Trypanosomatidae > Trypanosoma > Trypanosoma theileri. The sequence goes on along the minus strand of NW_021639952.1, from coordinate 7,973 downwards.
CGATACATTGCGACGGTATCTGGGTAATTATCTCCAAATGACTCGGGAGGCAGAACACACACGGGACAAC
>NW_021639952.1:5581-6938 GCF_002087225.1 Trypanosoma theileri | reverse complement strand
GCAGGATTTCCACCATGCTCGCACAAGGTGATTGGCAGGAAAGGAGAATAAGAGCACCACCACCATTGAATCCACCGAATAAATAACAATCGGATTTTGAGATGACGGACAGGATGTGGTTGTTACAGAACGCATGGCGACGCGAAAAGAACTTGTTAGATGCCGACACGGTAGCTTCATCGGTGAAGTTCTCTAGACCACCTTATACAATACTCTCTACGACATTACGTGTCCCTGGCGTTTCAGAGGAAAACGAAACAGTACTCACGGCCATACGAGCAGTATAAGCGAAAACAGTGAACACAGGACTTCACCTACTACGATCACTAATTCTGCTTCTTCAATGGAAGAAACGGCAGAAAAAACAAAATATAAAACTGATAAGGAAAAAGCAAGTAGTATATTGCCATCATGGGCCATCTTCTCTGGAGGGGAGAAGTTTGATATCTCTACTGAACGCTTTGGTGATCCCATCATGGGACACTATCAACAATTAAGCGATGTACGCTTTAGAGTTCTCACATCGTGGGAGGCCCAAGAGAAATGGGCCGTGGGACGTCATTTACCCCAACGGTCCTCTGCAGGATATAAACTGCAGTGGGCAGAATCACAACAACAGGCACGCGCCGATGCCGTTGAACACGAGTATGCGCGCAAAGCGCAAGAGAACAGATGGTAGTAATGCAAAACAAATAACCCCGCGACGAGGGAGAAAACAAGAGTAAACAGCAAAACACCATCAACAACAGAAAGAAGATTGACCACCATCACACAGTGCAGCCTTGTTCAATACATGTTCGTATGGCTTATGTTCACCTACGATCTTTACTGTTACCTTGAGTTCATGAAATATCAGGTATAAACAGTCTAACGCTGCATACTGAGATGGAAGCCTCCGCGACGTGAGGCGGGAGATATGGTCACTACAGTAGCCACAAAAAGGCTAACGCAACCTATGGGGTACACGGGTGAACCCCGCCAAGTACTACACACGTACAGCGGACGACTGCCTCGTTTCCGCTCTGGCAAACCCCCGACGGCCCGGTCCNGCAGTGGGCAGAATTACAACAACAGGCACGCGACGATGCCGTTGAACACGAGTATGCGCGCAAAGCGCAGGAGAACAGATGGTAGTAATGCAACAACAAACAACCCCGCGACGAGGGAAGAAGAAGAAACAGCAAAACACCATCATCAACAACAACAACAAAAAGAAGATTGACCACCATCAAACAGCGCAGCCTTGTTAAACACATGTTCGTATGGCTTATGTTCACCTACGATCTTTACTGTTACCTTGAGCAAATGAAATATCAGGTATAAACAGTCTAACGCTGCTTACTGAGATGGAAGCCTC
>NW_021639952.1:2499-2816 GCF_002087225.1 Trypanosoma theileri | reverse complement strand
TATTGCAAAGGTATCACAGATGTTAATTGCGTAACGGAAGCTCCATCTCTATTACATCTCTGTGTGGCTCGTAGTAGTTTAACACAGAGTGGAATGGCATCTATTGGTAGTAATAACAACAATGGGATGAGTTTACAACATCTTGACTTGACTGGTTGCCGGGGAGTAAAATGTGTGGGTCATTTAGCCTGTGCAGTTTCACTACGTTTATTAGATGTATCGTGGGCAAATGTAAAGCGTGATGGTCTTTTGGGTTTAATAGACTCACAATGTTTAGAAGTACTGCGAATAGCAGGAAATCCATTACGTAGTATTGC
>NW_021639952.1:0-541 GCF_002087225.1 Trypanosoma theileri | reverse complement strand
CTTTGCTTTATGGTGCCCCCATACACTGCTGCTGGGAGGGAGTGGACAGACATATTGTAGTAATGGTGGTGGTGATGGGTGGCACCTCTGTGTGATTTGGACTCATATTGGGGCATTATCTTTTTAGCTCGAGACTCAAATCTCGGGTGTGTAATCTTTTTTAAACATGAACGTTAAGATCTTTTTTTTTTGCTTTGTTTAATAATAGTTTGAGGATAATGACGGCAGTATTCATTGTTTTTTATTTGTGTTTTTCAGCTGTTACTGTGGAATGTGTGTGCTGAGTGTTAACACCGTCTTTCCTCTTAAGGAGGGAGTGCTGTGAAGTGAGCTGAGTGGGTTTGTTCTTTTTGGTGCCTTATTATACTGCACTTCTCTGTTATTAAGCATCGGTACCTATGGTACTGTTGTGTGTGGATTCACTGATTGGGGATTGTTAATAATGTTCTTTTTTGAAACACATGAATGGTGTATTTGGTAGGTTAAAGAGAGATGTGTTCCTATGGTGTACAATGGGTGTGGTAAGGCTTTGTGGTGTTAT
>NW_021639852.1:626651-626866 GCF_002087225.1 Trypanosoma theileri | reverse complement strand
TAAAAGATATATATCTCTTTTGAAGTTCTGCCAATGGGAGATGGTGTTCCCTAGTACCCCTCTGTTGTTTCTGCTAAAGCCCGTTTCTCACCATATTACTTCTCAGCAGCTGCTCCGTCCTGTTCGGCGGCTTTACAACACTTGACAGTTTCATCACATTTCTTTCGTAATTCGATTATTATTTCCAATTTTTTCTTTTTGATTCGGCATACGTT
>NW_021639852.1:624138-624312 GCF_002087225.1 Trypanosoma theileri | reverse complement strand
CAACCATGAATATAACGGTGGAAGATATATTTTAGGGAAATACTCATTATTCGAACATAATTAATTTTTTTCCAATCCCAAATAAAAAAAACAAAATATTATAAACAAATTGAATATCATTTGGTAACATTGTAGAGATAGCCACACACACAAAAACAATAATAACGGATAATG
>NW_021639852.1:618205-621893 GCF_002087225.1 Trypanosoma theileri | reverse complement strand
ATACTGCTGCTGCTGTCTGCATCACCCTTCTTGTTGTTTGCAGTCTCAGGGGGAAGTGTTGGTGTTGTTGTGGTGGTGGTGGTGGAATCTGTATTATCTGCAACACCTTCTTGGGTACTTGTTGATTCATTCTCTGCAGGCGAAGTCCCATTTTCAGTATTCGCAGTATCAGAATTAATGGTACTCACTGTGTTTGAACTGTTGGGAGAAGAGGTTTCTGGGGTGACATTTCCTTCTGCAGTGTTGCTGTTGCTTTCAGGTTGACCGTTAGTTGCATTCACATCACCATCCCCTTCAGCAGTAGACGTATCAGGTTTAGCAGCAGGTAGAGAAGTAGCAAGAGAAGGAACAGCATCAGGCCGTTTTTCAGCTTTAATATCCAGATCTTCTTGTTTGTCTTTCGCAAGAGTTGGAGCGGCTTCAGTATTATCTTTATTTCGTGCATCAGTATCAGAAACAGGACGTTCACTAGCAGAAGCTTCATCAACGTCTCCCATGCGAGCTGGTTCTTTTGGTGAAGTTGGAGCTGGTTCCTTTGGTGAAGTTGGAGTGCATTCAGTTATAGTACCAGCAGAACCAGTGGTGGGAAGACAAGAAGGCGTAGCACTGTCAGAAGGACAACGAGCACTACTAGCACCATCAGCAGCATTAGGACAAGGACCAGGAGAACGAGGAAGCGCAGCAGGAGGACCAGGGGGACCTTGAGGGCCTGTTTCACCATTATGCCCCGAAGAATGGTGAGTACCTACCACAGGGCCAGAAGTCTCTCCAATAGCCACCCCCACACATGCAATGCTTAGCAGCAAAACCATGGAAAACAAAGGACGAAGCACCATCACAGAAAATATTTTTTCTTGATTTGGACGAATTAACTGGAAAAAGCAGAAACAAAGAAAGAACAACAAAAAATAGTCCCACACTAAGAATAAATAAAAGAAAAGAGCAAAACAAAAACAAGCAGTCAAAATATACTAAAAACATAAAAAAAGAATAAAGTAACAACACATACACCCAAGCAAAAAAAAAACAGAAATTAAGAGCACAAAACACCAAATCAAACACAAATGTGAGTATGTGTGTGTTAATATTCAATTAATACTATATTTCTCATTTACAACCTTATTTTTCCAAGCACTCATCAGCATCACTGCCGCAGGAGAAAAAACACAATGACCCGCCAAATCAACAGCAAACAAACACAGATTAACAATTAGCCCAATTCACACAGTAAACACAGAAATATACACCAACTATGGCTGTAATTCTATATATGTGTATATATACGCAATTATAAATATAAATTCATCTGTTATTATTAATATTTCTCTTCCTTTTCACTGCAAAAAGCAGTTCATCATCACAGTGCAAGCCCAGGCACACACAGAGAGAGTCTCCAATAACACACACACACACAATGGAGTAGCAATAATAATAATTATAGGATAAACAAAGAGAGCAAAAACACACAAAACACACATTAACATTAAGAAACAAAAAAAAGAAGAGATAATCCCAACAGGTAGAAAGATTAGTTAGACTGTAGGGTGGATGTATGGAAGTAAAAAAAGAAAAGAAAACAAAGGATGACCTGAGTCACACCACCACCACCACCATTACAATCAGCACACAAGAATACAGGCCAGTGTAACCACAATCAGTAGTGGTACACGCACCCACACAGAACTGCTGATACTGCTGCTGCTGTCTGCATCACCCTTCTTGTTGTTTGTGAGTTCAGGAGGAAGTGTTGTTGTTGTGGTGGTGTCTGTATTTACCATGTCACCTGTATTTCCTGTTGATTCAATTCCTTCAGGTGTACTGCCATTCTTAGCATTTGTGGTCTCGGCTGCTTTTGTCCCTTCACTTTCCTCTAGTGAGGGTTTCTCCGGAGTTTCTGGAGATGATGAAGATTCTTGGACTGTACCTTCTTGGGTAGAGTTAGTTCCACCATTAGCAGTGTTTCCTTGAGAATTGTGATCATTCCGCTGGGCTTCTTGTGGGACCAATGGAGGCTTTGCCTGTTCCTGCGCATTAGGTCTTTGTAAATCATCAGAGGCCTCTTCAGATGATACATCGGTAGATTGATCTGCCTTATTTTCCATATTTTCCTGTTTTTCATTTTCCTCTTCAGTAAGTTTTGCATTTTGTTCTGTTGTCCTCAGAGTTTCACTAGTGTCTTTAGTTACATCCTTCCCCGTATTTTGAGCTCCTTTAGGTTTGGAACCCGGAACCTGTACAACAGCACTGTCAAGGTTGGGTCTGTGAGATAATTCTGCAGCAGTAGGCGACAGTTGTCCTCCAACCTGGCTGTCATTGTGTTGTGTATTTAGTTGATTAAAAGTATGATCTTCTGCAGCACTTGAAACTCTCGCTCTCGAATCCATATGATCACCTTCTAATGATTGCCTAGTCAATTCAAGATCTCTGTTTTCTCTACCTAGCCCTTGAGCCCGATCTTCATCCTTCAATGCAACCTTCTCTGTCTCAAGTTCATCAGAAGGCTGATGCTTCCCTTTTTTGTCTTTGGTAGTAGTCTTGCATTTAAGATTATCTTCTGTGGGAACACATTGATCTCTCTCAGAAGTAACAACACCAGAAGGAGGATGACAAGCAGCTCTATCAACATTACTGGTAGTACATTCATCAAGAGAAGACTCGGTGGAATGAAGAACAACCTCAGCCGTCCCACAAACAGAAGCAATACTTAAAAGCAAAGCTGACACACACAACAAACAGCGAAGAAGCATTTCAATAAAAGTTATTCTCCTTGCTTTCTACATCCAAACCATTAGAAATAAAAAAGAAGAAATAAAACAAAACAAAAAAAACCGATCAAACAGAGACGCATAGAGGATGGCAACACAACAAAACGCATCACACACAAAAAACATTAACACCAAAAAAAAATAAAGAGTCCAATAAATAGGAACATCACACCATATGTCTGAGAAATCCAGTAACAAAAAACCAACGGCATCATCAAACAAAGAATTCAGAGAACTAGGGATATACTTAAAGGATCATTTGTAACAATAAATATATGTATGTACCACTGTTATTATGCTTTCGTTCTGTACTAAGCAGGCTACAATAAGAAAGAGGGACCAAACCCACAAAACGACCCACGCAAACCAGAAGCAAACAAACAGATATTAACCATTAGCCCAATTTACCCACTAAACACAGAAATATACACCAACTATGGGTGTAAGTCTATATATGTGTGTATATAAGCAATTATAAATATAAATTCATCTGTTACTATTATTTCCTTTTCTTTTTCCCACTGCAAAAAAGCAGTTTATCATCATCACAGTGCAAGCCCAGGCACACACATAGAGAGAGTCTCCGAGAACACACACACACACAATGGAGTAGCAATAATAATAATTATTATAGGATAAACACAGAGACAGCAAAAACACACATAAAACACAATAACATTAAGAAACACAAAAAAGATAATACCAACAGGTGGAAAATTAGTTAGACTGTAGGGTTGCATGCAAAAAAGGAAGAAAACAAAGGATGACCTGAGTCACACCACACCACCACCATTACAATCGGCAGACAAGAATACAGGCCAGTGTAACCACAATCAGTAGTGGCACACGCACCCACACAGAACTGCTGATACTGCTGCTGCTGTCTGCATCACCCTTCTTGTTGTTTGTGAGTTCAGGAGGAA
>NW_021639852.1:614717-617437 GCF_002087225.1 Trypanosoma theileri | reverse complement strand
GCAAGGGGAACCATCCTGAGGCCCAGGTTGAGACTCTGCAGCTGCCATACAGAGACACTCAACACTCAAAAGCAAAGCAAGAAAAAACAACACACGGTGTACCGTCATTCTTACAATAATTAACAATACTCTCTGAGTTCACTCTTCTAGAGAAATAAGAAGACAAAGAGAGATAGTCAAAACAAAAACAAATAAGAATTAAAGAAATAGGTAATCAATGACAAATCCAGAAAAAACACCTAGAAGGAATCTAATTAAAAGAAAATAACAAACAGTACCCATTATTAAGCAGAAACACCCAATAAACAAATGGAAAGAAAAGATTCCAAAAGCACAATGAGAAGAACCAGAAAACATACAAATACGTTTCTCTGGATTCGCTTGGCAGGTTATACGCAATCATGATCATAGATGTATCTGTTACTCTTTTACCTTACTCAGCACAAAGAAGATCAACAAAATACTGCAGGGCAAAGCACACAACGCACCAGCAAACCACAACAGCAAAAAAAAACATATTAACCATTAGCCCAATTTACACAGAAAACACAGAAATACACCAACTATGGGTATAAGTCTATATGTGTGTATATACGCAATTATAAATATAAAATCATCTGTTATTATGATTTCCTTTTCCCACTGCAAAAAGCAGTTCATTATCATTATCATCATTACAGTGCAAAGCCCAGGTGCACACACAGAGAGTTTCCAAGAACACACACAATGGAGTAGCAATAATAATTATTATAGGATAAACACACAGAGAGCAACAAACACACAAAACACACATTAACATTAAGAAACAAAAAAAAAGAAGAGAAATCCCAACAGGTGAAAGATTAGTTAGACTGTAGTGTGGATGCATGCAAAAAAGAAGAAAAGAAAACAAAGGATGACCTGAGTCACACCATCACAACCACCACAATCAGTACACAAGAATACAGGCCATTGTAACCACAATCAGTAGTGGTACACGCACCCACACAGAACTGCTGATACTGCTGCTGCTGTCTGCATCACCCTTCTTGTTGTTTGTGAGTTCAGGCGGAAGTGTTGTTGTTGTTGTTGTGGTGGTGGTGGTTGTATCTGTATTTCCTGCACCTTCTTGGGTACTTGTTGACACACCCTCACTCCCTGAAGTGGCAGCGATACTCACATTGTTTGCAGCATCTGAACCCACTGGATTATCCACAGTTGAACTGCCAGAAGGAGTATCATCTGTATTTTGGGGTGTGGCTGCTGCAGGTTCTTCTGATTGTGAAGATTCAGTTGGTTTCCCTGTAGTATGTGTAGTACTGCTTGCATTACTTTGAGAATCATTTTTCTCGGCGTCTCCTTTATCGTCATCTGAAAGAGCATCTTTCTCTTTGGCAGCATTCTTAAGTTTTGTATCTTCTTCCTCAGTGTCTTTTTGTGATTGAACACCTCCCTGATTTGGCATGGCAAGATCAGTTGTTGTACCGCTGCTGACACTTTTCTCAGAGTTATGGCCATTTAAACCCTCTTGGCCCTTTTGCTGTTCTACATCCTGAATACCACTACCAGAAGAAATGGATGCAGAAGAACCTTTACCCGGAATATCTTGTTGACCTGGGGGACCAGCAGGACCAGCAGCAAGAGAAGGAGCAGCAGCAGCTTCTTTTGATTTAGTAGGGCAACGAGAATTAGTAGAACCACGTAATTCAAGATTGCAGTTATCAGCATTATCTTCAGAATCTCTAGGTTGAAGTTCTTCTGGTGGGGTGGTTCCAGACGCCACATATACGCAGGCAACACTCAGAAGCAAAGCCATAAAATACAACAGTCGGCCCATCAGCAACACGGAAAACAGTTACTTGTAGCGTTCAATGCACCCAAACTTGAGAAAAAAGAAAACAAGGAGATAAAGAGAAGAAAAAAAAGAATAAAGTACAAACACACACAAAAAGAAGGAACAACGGACACAAAGGAAAAACAATAACACATAAAAAACACAAGACAAGGTAACGAGCAGAAACAAAAAAGAGCCCAATAAAGCTGCACAACAAAAAAAAGTTAAAACGAAAACAAAAAAAAAACAAATTAATAACACGCCCAGAGGAGCCAGCAAACATAAAAAAAACTAATCTGTTGTTAGGATGGAGTAAAAACGCAATTATGAATGCATTTGTGAATCTGTTATTATTCTTTCACTCCTTAAAAAGCAAAACACAAAAAACGTTCAGGTCAAAACACACAACGCCCATCAAACAAAATGGAAACAAAACAAAGAAACAGAAATATACACCAACTATGGGTGTAAGTCTATATGTGTGCATATATGCAATTATAAATATAAATTAATCTGTTATTATTACTTCTTTTTCACACTACAAAAAGCAGATCATCATCATTACAGTGCAAGCCCAGGCACACACAGAGAGTCTCCAAGAACATACACACACATACAATGGAGTAGCAATAATAATTATTATAGGATAAACACACAGAGAGTAAAAACACAAACAAAACACATTAACATTAAGAAACAAAAAAAAAGAAGAAAAGCCCAACAGGTGGAAGATTAGTTAGACTGTAGGGATGTATGCAAAAAAAAGGAAAAGAAAACAAAGGATGACCTGAGTCACACCACAATCAGCACACAAGAATACAGGCCAGTGTAACCACAATCAGTAGTGGTACACGCACCCACACAGAACTGCTGATACTGCTGCTGCTGTCAGCATCACCCTTCTTGT
>NW_021639852.1:613091-613542 GCF_002087225.1 Trypanosoma theileri | reverse complement strand
TATTAACATTAAGAAACAAAAAAGAAAAAGAGAATCCCAAAAGGTGGAAGATTAGTTAGACTGTAAGAATTCAAAGAAAAGAAAACAAAGGATGATCTGAGTCACACCACAGCACCACCACCACAATCAGCATACAAGAATACAGGCCAGTGTAACCACAATCAGTAGTGGCAAACGTACCCACACAGAACTGATGATACTGCTGCTGCTGTCTGCATCACCCTTCTTGTTGTTTGTGAGTTCAGGAGGAAGTGTTGTGGTTGTGGTTGATTCCTCAGTGGTGGTTTCTGTATTTCCCACATCAGATGAGTTACTTTGAGATTCATCCTTTGGAGAAGTAGTGCCATTTCCAGCGTTTGCAGTATCAGAACCACTTGTAATATCTCTCTCTGGAGTAGTGGGAGAAGAAGGTTGTGTTTCCTCAGCATTCACATTATCTGCTGCACCTTCA
>NW_021639852.1:611845-612273 GCF_002087225.1 Trypanosoma theileri | reverse complement strand
AAACAACACAAACTCTACGAAATCCAATAACACTGCGCCACATAAAATGTCTCAGAGAAAGCAATAACGAAACAAAAAAACAATTAAGGGCAGGACTAAGGACTCACAAAACACAGAAATCCAGCGAACAATGGGTATGCTTGACTAAATATGCAATTATTAAAATATATTTTCTTATTATTATGTCCGTTTCACCCTTCAAAGAAGAACACATTTTAACGATGAAGGTCAAGACACACAGCGCACCAGCAAATCACAAGCAAAAAAAAGATATTAACCATTAGCCCCACATACACAGCAACCATAAAAATATACACCAACTATGGGTGTAAGTCTATGTGTGTGTGTGTGTATATACGCAATTATAAATATAAATTCATCTGTTATTATTATTATTTCCTTTTCACTGCAAAAAAACAGTTCATCAT
>NW_021639852.1:610729-611367 GCF_002087225.1 Trypanosoma theileri | reverse complement strand
TTCTGTGGTTGTTTCAGATTGTTCTTGTGTGTTAGAATCATCCTTTTCAGATGATTGTGTGCCTGTAGTTGGTGATAACGTTGTCTGTGTTTCTGTTAACCCTTGATTTGTAATCTGTAGACCTGCATCATCTGGTGATGGTGAACTCCTTACAGCTTCATCTTCTGCGGATGAACCTGTAGTGGTTTGTGTAACTGTTCTTTCTTCACTTGGAGCAACATGTGTTGTTCTTGATAAAGATCCGGTTTGTTGTTGCTGTTCTCCCAGTTTAGACTTCTCTCCAAGATCAGAACTTTTCATATCATTCCCCTGTTGCTGATTTGGCTTCTCTTTCTTCTTGTTAAACTCTTTTTCACATGGCACGTTCTTACCTTCTCTGGCTTTCAACTGCTCAGTTGTATAAGGATAATTCCAAGTAATGCCAAAAAAGCCATCACCGCCTTTGGCTGTCCAGCATTAACAGTAGTAGGAATAGTTGTGGTTCTTGCGGTACGCTGGCGGCAGAGGTCTGCGTACTTCCCACATGCAGACACACGGCTGCCCGCACCGCATGTAAGCCACTCGCTCTCAGCAGCGGGGCGTACACGCAGCGCACCGCCGGCCCCGCACGACACCTCCACAGCCCCACGGGATACACC
>NW_021639852.1:600144-609915 GCF_002087225.1 Trypanosoma theileri | reverse complement strand
TCAGAGGAGGCACCACCTGACTTTTCAGATTCAGACGAACCATACCCATTACCAGAATCAGAGGAGCCATCAACAGGCTTTTCAGATTCAGAAGAGCCATATGCATTACCAGACTCAGAGGAGGCACCAAATGGGTTTTCAGATTCAGAAGAACCATATACTTTACCAGACTCAGAGGAGGCACCAACTGACTTTTCAGATTCAGAAGAACCATATGCTTTACCAGACTCAGAGGAGGCACCACCTGACTTTTCAGATTCAGAGGAGCCATCAACTGGTTTTTCAGATTCAGAGGAGGCATCAACTGGGTTTTCAGATTCAGAAGAGGAATCGTTTGGATCAGCAGCCGCTGTTGTAGCTGCGTAATACTTTACCCTTGCGGTACGCTGGCGGCAGAGGTCTGCGAACTTCCCACATGCAGACACACGGCTGCCCGCACCGCATGTAAGCCACTCGCTCTCAGCAGCGGGGCGTACACGCAGCGCACCGCCGGCCCCGCACGACACCTCCACAGCCCCACGGGATACACCACGGCCACTGGGACTGTCATTATCAACAACAGCAGCAGCCGTCATGGTATACCCGCAGGCGCAGCACAGCACAACGGCCAACACACACATCACACGGCCCATCATCATTATCATGAGAGAGAGACAATAGTTTATTTCACGTAAAAACACTGATCTAGAAAGAAAGACAATCAAAAAAACAAAAAAACAAAAAACACTAAGGGATCAAACATGTTAGGACAAATCAAGCGATTACCACTATAGAAACTCACATCACAAAAACAAAACCCACCAGTTAAAGAATGCAATACAGAGCAATAACCTCAGTAAGAGCAAAACAAAAAAAAAGGCCACACTCACAAATATCTCACAAAAGGCTCGGCGACCCAGCCAAATCATCAAGCAAAGAAAAACATATTAAACATTAGCCCAATTTACCCAGTAAACACAAAGAAATACACACCAACAATGGGTGTAATTCTATATCTGAATATATATATATACGCAATTATAAATATAAATTCATCTGTTATTATTATTTCTTTTCTTTCCACTGCAAAAAACAGCTCATTATTATCATTACAGTGCAAGCCCAGGTGCACACACAGAGAGAGAGTCTCCAAGAATACACACAATGGAGTAGCAATAATAATTATTATAGGATAAACAAAGAGAGAGCAAAAACACACACAAAACACAATAACATTAAGAAACAAAAAAAGAAGAAGAATAACCCAACAGGTGGAAGAGTAGTTAGACTGTAGGGATGTATGCAAAAAAGAAAAGAGAAAACAAAGGATGACCTGAGTCACACCACCACAATCAGCACACAAGAATACAGGCCAGTGTAACCACAATCAGTAGTGGCAAACGTACCCACACAGAACTGCTGATACTGCTGCTGCTGTCTGCATCACCCTTCTTGTTGTTTGTGAGTTCAGGAGGAAGTGTTGTTGTTGTGGTGGTGGTGGTAGTGGTGGTGGTGGTGGTGGTGTCTGTATTACTTGCATCACCTTCTTGGGTACTTGTTGCTTCACTCCCTTCAGATGTACGTTCGTTCTCATTCGATACGGGATTAGAACCAGCTTCACTCGCTGGGGCTGTACCGTTAGGAGAAGATGGAGGTTGTGATGTTTCACTTCCACTTCCTTCATTGTTGCTGCTGTTTCCAGTGTTAGGTTCACTTGCAGGTGCCTCAGGTCTCCCAGTAGTATCAGTTGGTGCAGCAGCCTCTTGTTCACCTTGATGTACCGGAGTTTCCTGGTCAGCTTGAGCACCAGCGCGACCTCCTTCACCAGCAGCAGCAACTTCGCCAGCAGAAGCTTGACCTGCTTTTCCTGTTAACTCAGGTGCTGTTACTTTAGATCGATCCCCACCACCATTACTACCAACTGATGCATCTTGAGAAGTAGGAGTACAAGAGACACCAGAACATGAACCAGTAGCAGCAGCAGCGGCAGCATCAGGAACAGTACAAGGTTGGGTACCAGTAGGACAAGAACCACTAGATCCAGGGACAACACCAGGTGCAGTAGGGGGGCATTCAGACCCAGAACCAGAAGGGCAACGAGATTCAGGAGAAGCTTTAGCAGCTGCAGCAGCCTGGCTACCGGACACGCAGAGAGAGGCAAGACTCAGCATGAGAGCAAAAAAACACAACACGCGTCGCAGCACCCTCATCACGGAAAACTTTAATCCTCCTTTGTTTTCTTAGGTATATGAACTGTTAAAGCACAAAAAAAGAAAATATAACAAAAGTAAAATGAATTGGAAACACACACACGGGAAAGAATGCAAGAATCAAGCAACAATCACTCACAAGACGAACACCTACACAAAGTATAAAAAACCGAAGAAACAGGCAGCTCACAAAAAAAAAAAAACCCAAGCAAAAACAATTATAAACAATTTACGAGCACAGACAACAAAACCACCAACTGCAAATAAACAGCATTCAGACCGTGATGTGCATTTGTGCATAAGCAATTAACAATAATTGTGTATCAGTTACTCTTTTTTCTTCAGAAAGCAAATCAGTACAAGGTAAACAAAAGCAAACCAAAGAAACAGATATTTCAACAATTAGCCCAACGTAATCAGTAAACACAGAAATACACACTAACTATGGGTGTAAGTCTATATGTGTGTATATATGCAATTATAAATTCATCTGTTATTATTATTTCTTTTTTCTCACTGCAAAAAACAAGTTCATCATCATCATCACAGTTCAAGCCCAGGCACACATACAGACTGTGACCAATAAAACACAAAATACCCCATGGCTCTAGTTTATGTACTAAATTACTGCACAAACACACATCTGTGTGTACTAGCAAGAGATGTATACCGTCAGTGAGCAGAGCAGCCCAGTTTTCTGCACACACACAACGGAAAAAGCAAGTAATGAAATTATTAGAAAAAGAACACACACACATAAAAGCAAAAGAAAATATATTCGAATTAAAAGAGAATCCTGGTAAACAGATTATTAGTTTATTCACCCATGGGGGATATATGCAAATATAATTATGTTAGTTTAACCATTATTATTATTTGCCCTCAGATGAGACTCACCGTTCAGTACACAAGAATACAGGCCAGTGTAACCACAATCAGTAGTGGTACACGCACCCACACAGAACTGCTGATACTGCTGCTGCTGTCTGCATCACCCTTCTTGTTGTTTGTGAGTTCAGGAGGAAGTGTTGTTGTTGTTGTTGTGGTGGTGGTGGTGGTAGTGGTGGGTGTATCTGTATTACCTTCAAGACTTTCTTCGTTGCTTGTGGACGCACTCTGCGCATTTGTGGCAATATTTCCATTCGCTCCATTATCAGTTTCAGTGGCATTCTCTGTTTCCGAATTGCCGGATTGGTTTACAGAAGAAGAAGGTTGTGTGTTTCGATCTTCTTGAGGTTGTGTATTACTTCCCTGTGCCTGTCGCTCTGGTGTGTCTTGATCCCTGCTACTGGGGACTTGTGTTCTTCCAGATGTAACTGTTTCTGGTCCACTGACAGATTGTTGTTGGTTCCTTTTGTTACCTTCCGGACCTCCATCTTGTTCATTTCCCTCCCTTTGTCCAGTTTGTTCTCTGTTCTTTACTGCCGTGGAATCACCATGACCACTTCCAGGTTGGCTTGCATTGTTTTGCAGATCTTTACGGCTGTCAGTTTGTTCTTCCTGTACCATTTGAACTTCTTCTGGGTTAGACACCACCGTGGGTGGTGTTTTGCAGTGTTCCTTCTCTGCTTCCTCACCAGTTGTTCCCTCACATTCTGTTTTCCGAGTACCTGTCAACGTTTCTTTCTCTTTATGAGGCTCCTGACCAGCGGCACCATGGACAGGAGTACCTTGAAGAAGAATCTTCGTCTCACTCTCCGTATCAGGGACTTGGTCGGAAAGATCGGCGGCAGGCACTTCTTCAGCGAGGACGTGCACACACGCACATGAGAGCAGGAGAGCGAGGATACACAGCACGTAGCGCATCATTACCATTACAATACTTCTTCTAGTAGTCTTACTTCAATCGCTTACACAGAAGAAAAACCAATAAAAACAGAAAGAAAATGAATCAATAGAAACAAACACAAGATGAAAACACATACCAAATCAAACAACAATCAACAATTACAGTAGAAGCTCACAAATTGCGTAAAGATGCAACCATAACTCAGACAATATCCCAAATTAAAGTAAAAACGCACACAGTACCCAATAACAAACAGATAATCCCAATTAACCCCTAAAAAGAAAAACCAAAGAAATTAAAGAGTACAACCATAAGAGGTAGAAATCACAGAAATACATCAAAAATGCCTCTTCCTGCATAAACCAAGCACAATTACAAATATATACTTATGTATTCTTTATCATTTTTTCTCCCCACAAAATACTCCACCACACAACAATGCAGGAAAAAGCACACAGCGCCCAAGCAAAGAAAACGTGAACAAAAACAACACAAATTAAAAACAGGAACAACCGCACAAAAATAACTCACAGACCACTGAATATGCTGGTGTGCTCAAGTACATAAGAATACAAATTGTATTAACTACTATTTTTTTCTTTGCTCTGCAGAAAGCAGACTACCACAAAAACCGTGCAGGGTAAAGCACACAAAAACCCAGCAAACCACAAGCAAAGAAAGAAATATTAACCATTGAGCCCAACGTACCCAGTAAACAGAGAAATATACCAACTATGGGTGTAAGTCTATATGTGCGTATAAGCAATTACAAATACAAATTCATTTGTTATTATTATTTATTTCCTTTTTTCCCTCACTGCAAAAAAGCAGTTCATCATTATCACAGTGCAAGCCCAGGCACACAGAGAGTCTCCAAAAGCACACACAATACCACATGGCTCTAGTTTATGTATTAAATTACTCCACACACATCTGGGTGTACTAGCAAGAGATGTATACCGTCAGTGAGCAGAACAGCCCAGTTTTCTGCAAACACAACGGGAAAAGCAAGTAATGGAATTAATAGAAAAAGAACACATACACATAAAAGTAAAAGAAAAGAAATTCGAATTAAAAGAGAAAGCTGGTAAACAGATTATTAATTTATTCACCCCATGGGGGATGTACGCAATTATGATTATGTTAGCTTAACCATTATTATTATTTGTCCTCAAATGAGTCCCACCGTTCAGTAGACGTTAACAGAGAACAACACAGCCACAATCAACAGCGGTGCTGTAGTACGCATCCACACAGAATTGATACTGCTGTCAACATTAGCCTTCTTCTGTACGGTGGAAGTGATGGTGTTGGTGTTGATATCTGCGTTGGGTAAAGGAGATGGAGTGGTGGTTGGTGCTTCTGTGGTAGTATTCTCGGCGCTCGGCAGAGTAGTGGAATTGGTTTCTTGTGAGTCTTCGCCAGAAGTAGAATTAGGAGCAGTCGTATTTGAAGCTTGGGATGGGTTGGTGCTCTCCGGAGAGTCAGTTGAGACACCAAGTGTAGCATTATCATTTGTCGAAGTATTCCCTTCTGTTACTTGATTTTCTGTGCTCGAAGAATCATTAATCGTTGCAGCGCCTTGAGCAGGATCACTTGGTTTTGCACCTGATTCTGGGGCACCGTTTTCTGTTGTCACTCTAGTTGAAGTAGGCGATGTGGTGGTGGGTGGTGTTTGCACTTGTACAGAACCTTCTTCCCCACGTGGATGAGAAGAAACCCCCTCTTTTGGTACCTCAGGTACTTGAGCAGGAGGAACTTCAGGTTTTTTAGGAGGACATGTCTTTGGATTTTCAGTAAGTTCAGGAGCTTCAGAAGTACCATTAGTGCAATTCGTACCAGATTGTTGTTGTTGTTGGAGAAGAATCTTTGTCTCACTCTCCGTATCAGGGACTTGGTCGGAAAGAACGGCGGCAGGTGGTTTTACTCCTTCTTGTTCCCTACTTCTCTCAGCATCTTGTTCTTGCAAAGGTTTTTCTAGATTAGTATGGTGTGTGACTCCTGTACGAACCTCTTCCTGTGCCGGCAGAACTGGTGCTTGGAGATAGCCCTGAGCTTCTCTCGCAGGAGACCCACTGCTGGAACCAGAATGAGAACTTCCATCAGAGGATGAGCCAGATCCAGCCCTGTCATACAAGAGAGCTGTAAAGACATTACCATCACCTTTAGGAGTACAATGACCTTCAGAAGTATCAGAAGAACAGTCCGACAAATTCTTTATCTCTCCAGGTTCATTCGTAAACGCGTTAGCTTCCATGCATAGAGAGGCAACACTCAGCAGAAAAACCAGAAAACACACAACGGGTCGCATCATCATGGCAATAGTAATTCTTGGTTGCTTTTACGTCACGTCGTTAAAGAGAAAGAGAACAGAGAGAAAAATAAAAAATATCCCATACAATAGAAACAAAAACAGATGGTAAAACACAAGAAAATCAACAGTAAACATAAAACAATACTACCAGTATAAACAATAAAGAATCCAATAAAGAGGCACCACTAAAAAAAAACCCGAAAAAAAACAAGAAGCAATGAAAAAGAAATTAAAAGCACAACGAAATGCCCAACAAACACACAATAACACAAAACACTGAGCATGTTCGTGGCTTATAAGCAATATAAAAATTATGTCTAACAATTACTGTTCTTTTCTTTTCTCTATTCCAACTAGATCATCATAACAATGCGGCACAAAAACAACCTAGAAAAAACACAAGCAAACAAACAGATATTAAACATTAGCCCAATTTACCAAGTAAACACAGAAATACACCAACTATGGGTATAAGTCTATATGTGTGCATAAGCAATTATAAATATAAATTCATCTGTTATTATTACTTCTTTTTCACACTACAAAAAGCAGTTCATCATCATCACAGTGCAAGCCCAGATGCACACAGAGAGAGTCTCCAAGAACACACACACACAATGGAGTAGCAATAATTATCATTATAGGATAAACATAGAGAGAGCAAAAACACACAAAACACAATAACATTAAGAAGCAACAAAAAACAAAGAAGAAAAATCCCAACATGTGAAAGATTAGTTAGACTGTAGTGTGGATGTATGCAAAAAGAAGAAAAGAAAACAAAGGATGATCTGAGTCACACCACACCACCACATCACCACAATCAGCATACAAGAATACAGGCCAGTGTAACCACAATCAGTAGTGGTACACGCACCCACACAGAACTGCTGATACTGCTGCTGCTGTCTGCATCACCCTTCTTGTTGTTTGTAAGCTCAGGAGGAAGTGTTGTTGTTGTTGTGGTGGTGTTGGTGGTGGTGGTTGTATCTGTATTTCCTGTAACACCTTCTTCATTTTGGTTGTTTGTTGATTCACTCTCTGCAGATGAAATATTATTCTGAGTCGCTGTAGCATCAGAAACATCGGAACTCCCTGTGGCTGAAGTGTTGGGAGAAGGAGAAGGTTGTGTTGCTGTTTCACTTCCACCTTCAGCTGTAGGCACATCAACACGCTCCTCAGCCGTAGGAGATGTGGGAGTAACTGGTCCATCAGGAGCTTGTGCAGGAGGAGTAGATTGTTTATTATCTTCTTGTCTTGGAGGTTCTACAGGGTCTTGACGACCAGGTTGATTTTCTGCGGGTTTATGAGGCTCTTCTTTTCTCTTTGGATCCAGTTGAGGTATCTCTTCTCCTTGCATCGGTTCTTTCTCTTTATGTAAAAGATCCCCAGAAGAATCTTTCAGTATTTGACTATCTCTGCTAAGAGCATTCTGATCTACAGTGGATGGTTGGACATGACCACCTAGACCGTTATTCCCTCCACCACCTTGAGGTTCTGGAAGAGAAACTGTAGAAGGATCAAGAGAACCAGATGAAGTACCACCAACACTAGGAAGCTTAACACCGAGTTGTTCATCACCTTCACTGATATCACGTTGAGGATCAGCAACAACACCACCAGGTGGTTTTCCTTGATCACGAGGTTCTGCTTGTGGTTCAGCAAGACCAGAAGAATGACCAGAAGGACAATTACTACTATCAGAACCAGAAGGAGAAGAACCACCAGTACCAGGACAAAGAGGATCAGGAACAACCTCCTCCTCAGCTTCTGTTGGCAGGGTTCCCCTCAACTCTTCCTTATGCGCTTTGTGCATATTAGCAGCCTCTCCAGCTTCGCCAAGACCTCCCCCCGAAGGAATAGCATGATGAAGAAGAGAAGGAACACCAACAGCAGAAGTTTTAATAAGGGCATCAGAAGCTTTAGGACCATCAGCCCATACTAACCCACAAGCACAACAAAGTGCAAGAGTTAGTAAACAGAGCAGATAGCACCTCATCATTAGAGCCCCTCTCATTGTTGCTGATTACTACAATAGACTACTGCAAGAAAGAGGAACTCAAGGAAAAAGTGAGATAGCAACAAACAAACATACACCAGAACAACAAGCACTAACAGTGAAATAGAGAGAAAAAGAGAGAAGCGGCAACTGCACAGTAAAGCAACAAAAAGGAATAGCCCACTTGTATTATAATAATATGTACCCCTTAATAGAAATGAAACAAAAAAAGAACATACAATACCCAAATAAGAGAGAGAGCCAAACACACACACAATATCCCACGGCTCTAGTTTATATATTAAATTACTCCACACACACACACATCTGTGTGTACTAGCAAGATATGTATACCGTCAGTGAACAGAACAGCCCAGTCCTTTGCAAACACACAACGGAAAAAGCAAGTAATGGAATTATTAGAAAAAGAACACACACACAAAAAAAAAAGCAAAAGAAAAGAAATTCCAATTAAAAGAGAAAGCTGGTAAACCGATTTTTAGTTAGTTTATTTACCCATGGGGGATATACGCAATTATGATTATGTTAGTTTAACCATTATTATTATTATTTGCTCTCAGATGAGTCCCACCGTTCAGTACACGGTAACGGAGACCAACACAGCCACAATCAGCAGCGGTGCAGCAGTGCGTATCCACACAGGACTGACACTGCTGTCAACAATGGGCTTGTTCTGCACAGTGGAAGCAATAGTCTTAATCTCCGAATTGGGTACTGAAGGAATTGATGTTGTGGTTGTTGCTTCACTGACAGTGTTCGTAGTGCTGGCCGGAATAGTTGAATTTGTTTCTTGTGAACCTTCTTTGATATTCGTGTCAAGAGCTGCATGAGATGAGTTCTGGGAGGTATTGTGGTCGCCAGGTGTAGTACTCTCTGTTTCTGCAGAAGGATGCTGCGAAATAAGAACATCATTGTTATTAATGTTACCTGTGGCATTGTCAGACTCACCCTTTGGACTGCTTCTGGTAGAATGATCACCTTCAGGTGAGTGTGTGCGTGTAGTAGTGATTAAAGGTGACTGTGTTTCTACGGAGGAGTTCTCTTTGTTTGGTGAGCCTGAAACACCTGACGATAAACCACTTTCCGCAGCTTTATCTCCTTGGTGTTGGCTTTTAGGAGACGCCAAACTATCTGCTTTACTATTTTCCTCCAAAACAGGAAGTACAACTTCTTCCTGTTGAGGTTGTATTTCCGGTGCGGATAATTGTGGTTCACTTTGAGACACATCATGACCTTCTCCGTCATTTGATGTCTTTACGGTGGTTAATGGACTCCCCGAAATCTGGTTATGCTCACCACCGTTTGAAGATGGCATAACTGGGTACCCATTAGAGGGTACCCAATCCCAAGTAGTATAAAGTGCGGAACTTTTATTTTTCCATTTCGCAGGAGAAGTAAAAATAGGTTTATCATCCTTCCACTGAGATAAATCACTTTCACTCGCCATCACCGCCTTTGG
>NW_021639852.1:598380-599064 GCF_002087225.1 Trypanosoma theileri | reverse complement strand
CTGATACTGCTGCTGCTGTCTGCATCACCCTTCTTGTTGTTTGTGAGTTCAGGAGGAAGTGTTGTTGTTGTTGTTGTTGTTGTTGTGGTGGTGGTTGTATCTGTATTGCCCACATTTCCTTCTTGGGTACTTGTTGAACCATTTTCTGCAGAAGTAGTGCCATTCCCAGCTATTGTGGCTTCAGAACTACCGGAACTCACTTTCTCTGAACTGCTGGTGGTAGAAGAAGAAGAATGTTGTGTTCCCGCACTTCCCTGGTTATCTGATGCACTGGATGCACGGTTGTCGCTGTTTCGAGGTTGAGGGTCACTAGCAGGAGTAGAAGCAGCAGGTGGAGGAGATGCAGTAGAATGATTAGAAGAAGAGGTATCATCAGTACCAGAACCAGAACCAATCGCATCAGCAGCAAGATGACCATCTTTATTAGAAGGCGCTTCAAGAGAAGCACCATGTCCAGCCTCTTCAGGAGTAGATATTCTTGGTTTAGTTGGAGTCAGTTCCTCTGGTGCATTTGCACAAGGAAGATTAGAAGAATTCGGAGTGCAAGTGGCACCAGGCGCAGATTGCTGAAGAGGAAGGGTAGGAGGTAAAGGAGGTTGTTGGGGTTGAACACCAGAAATGATACCAGCTCCATGAACCCCAGTTTCAGAGAGAGAATCAGAAGAAGAACCATGACCACCAGAA
>NW_021639852.1:592141-595670 GCF_002087225.1 Trypanosoma theileri | reverse complement strand
ACAAGAATACAGGCCAGTGTAACCACAATCAGTAGTGGTACACGCACCCACACAGAACTGCTGATACTGCTGCTGCTGTCTGCATCACCCTTCTTGTTGTTTGTGAGTTCAGGAGGAAGTGTTGTTGTTGTTGTTGTGGTGGTGGTGGTAGTGGTTGTTTCTGTATTTTCCACATTAGATGAGTTAGTTTGAGGTTCAACCACTGGAGAAGTAGTGCCATTTCCAGCGTTTGTAGTATCAGAACCACTTGCATTATCTCTCTCTGAACTGCTGGAAGAAGACGAAGAAGGTTGTGTTGCCTCAGCATTCGCATTATCTGCTACACCTTCACCTGCTGCACTGCTGCCGCTGCCTTCATGTTGACTGTCGCCTTCAGTCGGAGCAGGACTCTCCTCAGCAGAAGAAGAAGAAGCAGGTAGACCAGGTGCCTCAGGACGATCAGGAGAAGAAACACCACCAACAATACCGTTCACAGTAGCACCTGAATCAGGTTGTTTAGTAAGTGAATTAGGTTCCTTGTGTAAAGTTGGAGCTGGTTCCTTTGGTGTTGTACAACGAGCAAGAGAATCAGCAACACAATTCTCTTGGGTGTCACCACCATCGGTAGTACAATTCTTCTTAGCAGCTTCCGCGCAATTAGTGTGAGAATCTTCATCTTGACTACGAGCAGAAGGACACTGTGGACCAGAAGAACAAGTACCAGCAGCACCAACAGGACCAGCAGGGCCTGTCTCACCCCTATCATTTAGTACGCCTGTACCAGTAAGCTCTCCAGAGGCCACACTCACAGAAGCAACACTTAGCAGCATAGTCAGTAAATACAACACACGGTATAGCATCATCACCACAAAAACAGTATTTTTCCTCTGTTTAAATCAGTTAACTACAAGAAGAAAACAAAAGCAACAAAATGGATAACTCACGCAGAGAAAAAAGAAAAGAACAAACAGCAGTAAAACAAAAACAAACAACACAAACTCTACGAAATCCATTAACACTGCGCCACATAAAATGTCTCAGAGAAATCAATATCAAAAACAAAACAATTAAGTGCAGGACCAAGGACTCACCAAACACAGAAATCCAGCGAACAATGGGTATGCTTGACTTAATATGCAATTATGAAAATATATTTTCCTATTATTATGTCCGTTTCACCCTTCAAAGAAGAACACATTTTAACGATGCAGGTCAAGACACACAGCGCACCAGCAAATCACAAACAAACAAAGGTATTAATCATTAGCCCATCGTACCCAGTAAACACAGAGATACACCAACTATGGGTATAAGTCTATATGTGTATACGGAATTAAAAATATAAATACGTATCTGTTATCATTACTTCCTTTTCCCCACTGCAAAAAACAGTTCATCATTATCACAGTGCAAGCCCAGGTGCACACACAGAGAGAGTCTCCAAGAACACACACACACACACAATGGAGTAGCAATAATAATTATTATAGCAAAAACACACACAAAACACATTAACATTAAGAAACAAAAAAAGAAGAAAGAAAATCCCCAACAGGTTGAAGATTAGTTAGACTGTAGGGATAAATGCAAGAAAAACAAAAAGAAAACAAAGGATGACCTGAGTCAGAACACCAACATTACAATCAGCACACAAGAATACAGGCCAGTGTAACTACAATCAGCAACGGTGCTGCAATACGCATCCTCACAGGACTGACACTGCTGCTGTCAACATTAGCCTTGTTCTTCTGTACAATGGGGGCAATGCTGCTGATCTCTGCGTTGGGTACAGTAACAGGAGATGGAGTGGTGGTTGGTGCTTCTGTAGTAGTGTTCTCGGTGATCGGTAGAGTGATAGAAGTGGAATTGGTTTCTTGTGAGTCTGGTGCGGCAGCAGCACCTGCAGCTTCAGGAGATCGCTGGTTAGGATTAGAGTCATCAGGTGTACTGTTAACTGTTGTGTTACTCGACACCTCTTCGTTACTTTGTTTATCTGCAGTAGACTCTTCTCCTTGTCTTTCTGTTGTCGACGTACTTTCTGAAATCCTACCAGGATGTGATTCACCACTCTCAGATTCACTGGGTTGTGTCACTTCTGGTTCACTGTCCGTCGCTTTTTGTTCTGAACCGTGGGATGACGACGTGGTTTGCGACGTTGTCTTATGTAGAGGATCTTCTTCCGCACGTGTATGAGAAGGAACCACCTCTTTTGGTGCCTCTGGTACTTTAGCAGGAGGAACTTCAGGTTTTTTAGGAGGAAAAACCGGTACTTTTTTCTCAGGAACAACTTCTTTTGGTGCCTCAGGTACTAAAGGAGGAGGAGCTTCTTGATTTTGAGGACATGTCTTAAGATTTTCAGAAGGTTCACTACCATCAGGGCATTTGCCATCAGCACGAAGTCCAGGTGTAACTTTAGCTTCCTTACATTCAGGAACTTCAGAAGTACCATTAGTGCAATTCTTAGCAGGAGGAGTACTCTGATTAAGAATCTTCGTCTCACTCTCCGTATCATGGACTTGGTCGGAAAGATCGGCGGCAGGCACTTCTTCAGCGAGGACGTGCACACACGCACATGAGAGCAGGAGAGCGAGGATACACAGCACGTAGCGCATCATTATTATTATTATTCCAATGGTTGCAGGTATTGTGGATATCGTTGCACCTGTGTTTACTTCAATGGAATGCATCAAAAAAGAAGGGAGAGAAGAACAGCAACAAACATACATACACAAACAAGTACAACAAATACTCACAGTGGAATAGAGAGAAAAAGAGTGAAGCAACTGCACAGTAAAGCAACAAAAAGGAATATTCCGCTTGTAATAATAATATGTATCCATTAATAGAAAAGAAAAGCAAAGGAAACACCACACAATACCCCATGGCTCTAGTTTATGTATATTAAATTACTCCGCACACACACATCTGTGTGTACTAGCAAGAGATGTATACCGTCAGTGAGCAGAACAGTCCTGGTTTTCTGCACAAACACACACAACGGGAAAAACAAGTAATGGAATTATTAGCAAAAAAACACACACAGATAAAAGTAAAAAATAAAATAAAATAACCTCAAGAGTAGCACAAAAGAGAAAAATAATGGATAAGATAAATAAGTTTTTCTTTTATTTTTTTCTCATCCATAAAAAGGAGTAGTACACCCTTTTCATTTTCATGTTGTGGCTTCGGGCCATTTCCTTTTAACGAAAAATGTCTCCAATGTCTTTCTGAAAATATGGGTAATGCAAACCCCTTTTTTTTTCTTTCTTTGATTTTTTATTCTCCATATCTGCCTTCACTAGTATATTTCGCATCCTTCTCATTCTTCTTTTCTTTTTTTCCTTTTCAAGCTATTGGACTTCCCCAATATCACATTCACGCAAACCTCTATCCACCTCTCCTTTTTCTTTTTCTTCTTTCCATTCAACCTATTCCCAATTCCCCTAATATGGCCCACTAGTCTTGTACTTTCCTTGTTTCTCAACATCATGAAAGTCCCACCGTGTTGGCTTTCGGAAATCGTGTCGGGTCGGGAATATCTCTGGCATTG
>NW_021639852.1:587736-588846 GCF_002087225.1 Trypanosoma theileri | reverse complement strand
TCCGAACAAGTTTTTCCATTAATAGTGACAGCAGAATTATTCCCACAGTGCTTGTCGTAAATCTTTTGCGTAATTGGTCCGAAAACAACAACAAGACGCGCCTCCTGATTTCCATTAGCAGGTGACTTGGCAGACGCAGCAGAACCAGAAGCAGCAGTCTTGTTAATAAATCCCAACGCCGTACAATTTTTTCCGTCAAACGTAAGAGAGCTGTTCTTCATACACTCTTTATACTTGTAGCTTGTGCCTGCAAGAAAACCTTCCCATCCCCAATCATAAGCCATCTCCGCCTTTGGCTGTCCAGGAGTCGAAGCAGCAGCCGTCATGGTATACCCGCAGGCGCAGCACAGCACAACGGCCAACACACACATCACACGGGTCATCATCATCATCATGTGAGAGAGACAAGGGGTTTGTTTCACGTAAAAACACTGATCTAGAGAGAAAACAATCAAAAAGCAAAAAAAGAAAATAAATGAAGTATCAAACATGTTAGGACACACATTAATCGATTACCACTATGGAAACTCACATCGTCAAAGAAAAACCTAGCAGTTAAAAAAAGCAATACAGCGCAATAACCTCAGTAAGAGTAAAAACAAAAACACAAACGCCCACACTTATAAATATTTCAAAAAAAGGCTCGGCGACCCAGCAAAATCATCAAGCAAAGAAAAAGATATTAACCATTAGCCCAATTTATCCAGTAAACACAGAAATACACCACCTATGGGTGTAAGTCTACATGTGTAAGTACAAGCAATTATAAATATAAATTCATCTGTTATTATTATTTCTTTTTCCCTCACTGCAAAAAAATCAGTTCATCATCATCATTACAGTGCAAGCCCAGGCACACAGAGAAAGAGTCTCCAAGAACGCACACACACAATACTCCATGGCTCTAGTTTTTATATTAAAATACTCGACACACACACACACATCTGTGTGTACTAGCAAGAGATGTATACCGTCAGTGAGCAGAACAGCCCAGTTTTTTGAAAACACACAACGGGAAAAAGCAAGTAATGGAATTATTAGAAAAGGAACACACACAAAAGGAAGAAAAGAAATTCGAATTGAAAGAGAAAGCTGGTAAACAGATTATTA
>NW_021639852.1:586333-586963 GCF_002087225.1 Trypanosoma theileri | reverse complement strand
TACCAGGCACTTGAGCAGCTGGATCGCCTTCGGGTTGCATCTCCTCTGCACTTACTTCTGTTCTCCTATCGGCGAGTCCTTCATTCACCCCTCCACTACCATGAGAATGGGTTACGTCATCAATGTTCCTTTCTGCCACTGTGGGTTGTCCTTTACTCCCTGAGGACAACGTTAATGATGTATCTGGGTTACCCCAATCCATAAAAATGGGAGCAAGTGACACCACACTGCTAGTAGTAGCAGCGGAGGCCATGGTATACCCGCAGGTGCAGCACAACGGCCAACACACACATCACACGGCGCATCATCATCATTCCTCTTCTTTTTCTTGCTGTTCTTGTTCCGTTCCTTGTCACTTGAGTTCACAGGTCTAATGGATGGAGTGTGAAAACAGAGAGAATAATGAAGAGAAAACACATAAGCACCAGTACACTACTATTACTCCACACACAACATACACATAATGGAGTCAATCATGAATATAACGGAGGTGGATACAGATTAGGGAAAATACCCATTATTCAAACAAAATAAAGTCCCATCCAATCCCATAAGAAAAGATATAAGAATTAAAACACCATTTGGTAACATTGTAGAGATATCCACACACACAGAGAGAGAAGCAATAAA
>NW_021639852.1:583973-585716 GCF_002087225.1 Trypanosoma theileri | reverse complement strand
GCAATTGCAGTTCCTTTGTATTTATTCCAGAAATATCAGCAGCATCAAGAGAGCGCTGTTTATTTTCTTTCTCTTCCTTTTTAGCAGCTAACCCGGCCTGTTCGGCGGTTTTACAACACTTGACAGTGTCATCACAGTTCTTTCGTAATTCGATTATTATTTCCGATTTTTTCTCTGCGATTTAGCCCCTCTGCCTGCTGTTAGATTTAACAATAGCATCAATAATATCAACATAGGGGATATCATGGTATAGATTTTTNTGATGCTTCTCAATTTCTCTGATCGAATCATAAAATTCATGCTTATACTTATTACGAGTGGTAGCTTCCTCTTTTTACAACGCTGCCATTTTGGCAATTTTTTCCTGGATCCAATTTACCAAGTTTGCATATAATGACGTCATCCTTTCTAACCAATTTTGTCACTCTTCCCCCAGTGTAAGCCGTTGGAAAGCATCGGATCTTTCAACCTGTTTACATAGCGAATTGGTCAATGTTTGTATCGTGTGGATCAACGATCCTATCCATGTGCGATGCTCTTTACTTTCTTGACTCTTTTGGTGTAGTTCATTCTTCAATGCAGCGATCTGATCATCCTTGTGGTCCAGTTGATCATTTAAATCATCAATCGTTTGACTTTTCCGATCGAGGTGATTCAACGCACTACTCTTACACTTACTTACAATAGGGTACACTGTTAAATATTGTTTCGAACATTTACTTATTGTTTCCTCCAACTCTTCCGCAAATTTTTCTCCCTTTGGTTTGAACTCATTCCACTTGGCTAGTACGAAGTCGTACACTGGTTTGGCCTTATCCCAGGCAACACGATCATTCCATCTTTCCCATTTATCCAACGCTCCCAGAGCAGCTTCCCGAGCATTGCGAAAGGCTTCACCACTAAATCCTTCTTTTATAGAATCACAAAACACTTCTCTTGCGCTTCTGAGCTTCTCTGCGACGTTGTCATAACCTTCTGCCTTGAGCAGATAATACACCCACCGAACTTTGCCATCCAACTTGTACCATTTTATCCAATATGGACAGTAATCACTGTAAACAAAGTCCCTTGTGTGAGAAAACTCTGCGCGATGCTGGGCTATTTGTGCTTCCTTGGAGTCATCTCCGTGCCTGTATTTCATGCAATCTACGTAGCACAAATCTCTCTTATACTCAGCATCACGTCTTTGTTCAATCTTTTCAGTAAAAGCTATTTCTGCCCTGTGTTTTTCTGCCCAAGCGAGATAATTTTGTTTGGTGCCCTCCTCTGTTTCCCCCAATAAAGCCTCTTTCTCATCCCTTTCCTTCTTAGCAGCTGTCTCAGCCTGTACAGCGGCTTGGTAACGCTCGACGGCGGCATGATATTTGGCCTGCAATTCAGATTCCGTGCTCATGGTTGAATTTTATAATAATGTAAATATCTACATGTGGAAAAGAGTGTGACACAAAATTTGGAACAGTCAACAATGTGGATTATAGGTGATTCAGTTACCGCAATTATGAGGAAAAACACAAACAAACACGACTAGTAGAGTCAGCACATCATCAATCTTTAAACAACAGAACACAAAACACAAAAGAAAAATTACCATTGCTTACTTTTTAATATAATCATTGTTATTATGATAAATATCCTGTTTAGAATCATTCATATGGTTATGGTCACTGCTACTCCCATCATGTACAGATGGAGATGCAACAGGTGGTGTTGGCGTTGAGGCACGTCCCTCCAATCCCACGTACA
>NW_021639852.1:579688-583779 GCF_002087225.1 Trypanosoma theileri | reverse complement strand
CAAACAACTCCAGCAGCATATCACAAGAGAGAGACGCTTACCGTACAGCTTCTCCTCCTCGGTGAGATCCGTCTCCTTCACAAACTGCATGCCAGCAGTACTAGAAGAACCGGAAGAAGAAGCAACAGCAGCAGCAACAACATCAACCGGAGAAACAGAATGAACAGACAAATGACGAGTCATTGTTGGTGGAGGACATCGAAGACACATAATATCACCTGGTCGCACATTATGGGCACTGTTCAAGATGGTCTCTGCAGAAGTTGCCATGAAACCACCCAAAAAGAGAGAGGAGTGTCATCCTCCACTACACGCAACTTCTGTGGCTCCACAACAGTAGACATTGGAATAGAAGAAGAAGAAGAACTAGAGGGGGCGTTATGCATATCTTGCAATAACTTCAGACCTACTCGACCACCACCAGAAGCAGCGGGATTAGTTAACACAGGTTTATCATCCTCGTTATCATTAGCGTCACTCTTCTTGTTGTTCTCGTCACTTGAAATCACAGGTCTAATGGATAGAGTGAGAAAAATAAAAAGGAAAAAGAAGAAGGAAGAAAAAGAGACACACATAATGAGTGGATGCAGTGTACAAATACTCACAGTGGGATAGAGAGAGAGAAGCAGCAACTACACAGTAAGAAACAAAAAAGGAATAGCCCGCTTGTATAATAATATGTACCCCTTAATAGAAAAAAAAGAGAACACCTCACATTACCCAAATAATAGAGAGCCAAACACACACACAATACCCCATGGCTCTAGTTTATGTATATTAAATTACTGCACACACACACATCTGTGTGTACTAGCAAGAGATGTATACCCTCAGTGAGCAGAACAGCCCAGTTTTCTACACACACACAACGGGAAAAGCAAGTAATGGAATTATTAGAAAAAAGAACACACACACATAAAAGTAAAAAAAGATATTCGAATTAAAAGAAAAAGCTGGTAAACAGATTATTAATTCATTCACCCATGGGGGATGTACGCAATTATGATTATGTTATTTTAACCATTATTATTATTTGACCTCAGATGAGTCCCACCGTTCAGTACACAGTAACGGAGAACAACACAGCCACAATCAGAAGTGGTGCTGCAGTGCGCATCCACACAGGACTGACACTGCTGTCAACATTAGCCTTGTTCTTATGTACAGTGGAGGCGATATTGCTGATCTGTGAGTCAGTTACAGGAACAGGAGCAGGAGATGGAGTGGTGGTTGGTGCTTCTGTGGTAGTGTTCTCGTGGCTTGACGGAGTAGTGGAATTGTTTTCTTGTGATTCTGATGCGGCAGTCGCACTTGCCCCTGCAGAAGATGGTTGCTGGTTAGAATTAGAGTTGCCAGGTGTAGTGTTATTATCAGATGTGTTGCTCGGTGTTCCTTGATTAACCTGTGATGCTGTACTAGACTCCTGATTTTGACTTTGTGCTGTTGTCGCATCAGTAACTGTTTCTCGGTTATTTCTTGCAGACTCAGGGGGACTGCTAGCATCTTTTGATGCACCCTCTTGCGTCCCTAAATTTCTGTCCCCTTGTCCTTCAATCGTTGTATCTCCTCCATCTTCCCTTGTCTGTTGTCCTGGATTGTTATGGGAGCCTGGTTGAACGTTATTCCCTGGAGGTGGTGAAGGTTTAGCTTCAAGAGATTTTAACACCTCCGAACACTTTTTTCCATTAATAAGGGCAGCAGAATTATTCGCACAGTCCTTGCGGTAAGAAGCCTTATCATGGTCGAAGTTAACAAAGAGAATCTGGGCCGTATCACTAATACTATAAACAGAGTTGGCCATCACCGCCTTCGGTTGTCCAGCGGTAGTAGTAGCAGCAGCAGCCGTCATGGTATACCCGCAGGGGCAGCACAGCACAACGGCCAACACACACATCACACGGCGCATCATCATCATGAGAAAGAGACAAGGGGTTTGTTTCACGTAAAAACACTGATCTAGAAAGAAAGACAATCAAAAAGTAAAGAAAATAAATGAAGTATCAAACATGTTAGGACACGCAAATCGATTACCACTATGGAAACTCACATCGTCAAAGAAAAACCTACCAGTTAAAAAAAGCAATACAGCGCAATAACCTCAGTAAGAGTAAAAACAAAAAAAAAGCCCACACTCACAAATATCTTTAAAAAGGCTCAGAGACCCAGCAAAACCATCAAGAAAACAAAAACATATTAACCATTAGCCCACTTTACCCAGTAAACGCAGAAATACACCAACTATGGGTGTAAGTATATATGTGTGTATACAAGCAATTATAAATATAAATCATCTGTTATTATTTTTATTTCCTTTCTCTTCCTCCACTGCAAAAAACAGTTCATTACCATCACAGTGCAAGCCCAGGTGCACACACAGAGAGAGTCTCCAAGAACACACACACACATAATGGAGTAGCAATAATAATTATTATAGGATAAAAACACAGAGAGCAAAAACATACAAAACACATTAACATTAAGAAACAAAACAAAAAAAAAGAGAATTTCAACAGGTAAAAGATTAGTTAGACTGTAGTGTGGATGTATGCAAAGAAAAAGAAAAGGAAACAAAGGATGACCTGAGTCACACCACACCACTACCATTAGTGCAATTCTTCGTCTCACTCTCCGTATCAGGGACTTGGTCGGAAAGATCGGCGGCAGGCACTTCTTCAGCGAGGACGTGCACACACGCACATGAGAGCAGGAGAGCGAGGATACACAGCACGTAGCGCATCATTACCATTACAATACTTCTTGCAGTAGTCTTACTTCAATCGCTTAAAGAAAAATAAAAGCCAGATAGGAAAACAGAAACAAAGTGAATCAATGGAAACAAGAAAATAAGAATACACAACAAAACAAACATCACTCAATAATTACAGAAGAGAGACACACACATTGCAGAAAGCTGCAACCATAACTCAGATAATACCCAAATTAAAATAAAAACGCACACAATACCCAATAACAAACAGATAATCCCAATTAACCCCTCAAAAAGAAAAAAAGAAATTAAAGAGTACAACCATTAAAAGTAGACAGCACAGAAATACATAACAGTGTTTCTTCTGTAGGAACAAGCACAATTACAAATATACTTATGTATTCTTTATCATTTTTTCTCACCGCACAAAACACTCCAACACACAACAATGCAGGAGAAAGCACACAGTGAACAAGCAAAGAAAACGTGAACAAAAACAACAAATTAAGAAGAGGACCAACCGCACAAAAATAACTCACAGACCACTGGGTATGTTGGTGTGTTCAAGTACATAAGAATACAAATTTTATTAACTACTATTATTTTCTTTGCTCTTATAAAACAGATTACCAAAAACCGTGAAGGGGAAAGCACACAATGACCCAAGCAAATCACAAGCAAACAAAGAAATATTAACCATTAGCCCAATTTACCAAGTAAACATAGAAATACACCAACTATGGGTGTAACTCTATATGTGTGTATATACGCAATTATTAATATAAACTCATCTGTTATTATTGTTATTTCCTGTTTTCCCCCACTGCAAAAAAGCAGTTCATCATCATTATTACAGTGCAAGACCATGCACACACACACACAATACTCCATGGCTCTAGTTTATGCATTAAATAACTGCACACACACATCTGTGTGTACTAGCAAGAGATGTATACCGTCAGTGAGTAGAACAGCCCAGTTTTCTGCACACACAACGGGAAAAGCAAGTAATGGAATTATTAGAAAAAGATCACACACACATAAATGTAAAAGAAAAAAAAAGATATTCGAATTAAAAGAGAAAGCTAGTAAACACATTATTAATTTATTCACCCATGGGGGATGTACGCTATTATTATTATATTATTTTAACCATTATTTTTATTATTTGACCTCAGATGAGTCCCACTGTTCAGTACAGGGTAGCGGAGAACAACACAACCACTACAATCAGTAGCGGTGCTGCAGTGCGCATCCACACAGGACTGACACTGCTGTCAACATTAGTCTTCATCTGCATAGTGGGAGCGATCTTGCTGATCGGTGGGTCGGTTAGAGGAGATGGAGTGGTGGTTGGTGCTTCGCTGTTAATGTTGGTGGTGGT
>NW_021639852.1:572577-577846 GCF_002087225.1 Trypanosoma theileri | reverse complement strand
GACCGGCTGGTTGCGACTGGGCCGGCAATTCAGTTCTTTCGCTGGTACTGTCCCTATGGCTACCATTACCCGGTGGTGGTGGTGTTGGTGTTGCCTCTCTCTTGACTGCCTCAGTCTTTGTGCCCTTGAGATCAACTGTTTGTTCAGTCACATGAGTTTCTGTTCTTCCTCTTCCTCTCTCGAGCTCCGAAACGCTGTTATGCAATACATCACCGTGTGACACACGTACACCAGAAATCTGCTCGTCTGTTACTTCTTTTACAGTTTTAGTGCATTCAGCTTCATCATCCGTGGTAGTGCAATCATTTGTCCGACGATCTTCAGGAAGCTGATTCTTTTGTACTTTTTTGGCAGTGTCACTGCATTCAGGTTTACCAGCCTTCACAGTGCACTCCTCTGTCTCAGGAACATCAACACGAGCAGCAGAAGGAGCACACCCTGCAGCAGCATCATCAGCAGAAGCAGGAGGAGTGCATTCACGAGGAGAAGGCTTGGAAGAAAGAGTAACTTCAGCCGTCCCACACACAGAGGGTACACTTAGAAACAAATCCAAAGCACACAACAGAAAGCGCAGTAGCATCGCAATAAGAGTTATTCTGCCTGCTGTCGACCTCTGAACCTGAAGAAAGAATAAAAAAAAACAATAAAACAAGGACGCACGGAATAAGATAACACAACAAATAGCATCAGCCAAACAAAACATTAACACCCAAATCAACAATAAAGAGTACAATAAATAGGAACATCACATACCAACTGTCTCAGAAATCCAGAGAAAACAAATAACGGCATCATCAAACAGAGACTTCAGAGAATTACGGATGTGCTTAAAGATCATTTGTAATAATACATATACGTGTGTACGACTGATATTATGCTTTCGTTCTACACTAAGCAGGCTACAATAACAATAAAGGTGCAAACACACAAAAGCACAAACAAAACATAAGCAAAAAACAGTTATTAACTATTAGCCCAATTTACGCAGTAAACATAGAAATACACACCAACTATGGGTGTAAGTCTATATGTCTGTATAAGCAATTATAAATATAAATTCATCTGTTATTATCATTTCCTTTTTTCCCACTACAAAAAGCAGTTCATCATCATAACCACAGTGCAAGCCCAGGTGCACACACAGAGAGAGTCTCCAATAACACACACACACACAATGGAGTAGTAGCAATAATAATAATTATAGGATAAACACAGAGAGAGCAAAAACACACACAAAACACATTAACATTAAAAGAAACAAAAAAGAAGATAAATCCCAAGAGGTGAAATATTAGTTAGACTGTAGGGATGTATGCAAAAAAGAAAAAAAAACAAAGGATGACCTGAGTCACACCACCACCATTACAATCAGCACACAAGAATACAGGCCAGTGTAACCACAATCAGTAGTGGTACACGCACCCACACAGAACTGCTGATACTGCTGCTGCTGTCTGCATCACCCTTCTTGTTGTTTGTGAGTTCAGGAGGAAGTGTTGTGGTTGTTGTTGTGGTGGTGGTGGTATCTGTATTATCTGCAGCACCTTCTTGGTTACTTGGTGATTCACTTTCTTCAGGTTTACTGACATTCGCAGCCGTTGTAGTATCATTTCCAGCAGCAGTTTCTCCGTCACTCCCTGTTGCTGAATTGTTGGGTGAAGGAGTAGTTGGTTGTGCTGCATCACCTCACAGGTTAGCTCCACTCTCTTCTGTTGTATTGCCGCCGCTTTGTTCATCTTGTGGGCCACTTTGAGATGCATCCCCACTCTCCAGAGTAGTAGATTGAGATGGAGGAGATACATTAGGAAGAGCAGAAGAAGACCCAGGATCATCACCAGTATGAGTACCAGAACCCTGCCTAGGGCCAGCTTCACCTAATTCACCGGCAACACCAGCAGGAGCCTGTTCAGCTCTTTCACCAGCTGGTTCCTTTGGTGAACAAGAAGATTTAGAACTAGGAGTGCAATGCTCTTGAGTCTCACGATCTTTGTTTACACAACTGTCTGTCCCTGCAGGTTGCGCACACGCAGAAGTAGCAGTTTCAGGTCGCTCAGGGTTAATATTGCACTGTGGACCAGTGTTGCCTTCAGGGCAACCATCATTCCCAGGAAGAGGTTTAAGTGGTGTTTGTGTTAAGGGATCGGGATGACGAAGACTTTCTGCCTCTTTAGTCTCTTCAGACGCCACACACACGCAGGCAACACTCAAAAGCAATGCCATAAAAAACAACAGTCGTCGCAGCAACATCATGCAAAAAAGTTACCTGAATCGTTCAATTTAACCAAAACTCAAAGAAAAAAGAAGAGAACCAAATAAAAGATAAATTATATACATACAAGAACAGAAAAGGGAAAACGCAGAAAAAGAAAAATAAAACTTGGGTAACTCGCACACAAGGCAACGTGCAGAAAGATTAAAGAGCCCAACAAAGAACACAATGCCCAGCACGGAAAAAAGATAATCCCATTTAACCCCTCAAAACCGAAAAAGCATTGAGAGAACGATTATCAGAAGCACAAAGCACAGAAATACAGAAGATTTTCACTTTCGGTCGAACCACCGTACACAATTATAAATATATGTGTATTTCTTATTATTGTTTTTCCGCACAAAACAATCCAACAGCAAAGTGAAGGACAAAACACACAACACCCAAAAAAAGAAAAAGAAACAAAAAACTGAGAGAAGCGTCAAGTGCACAACAATATCACACAACTCTAGATATGCTGGTGTGTGTATGCAATTAAGAATACATATATATCACTTAATACTTTTTTCATTTCTCTGCAAAGAACAACAAAGGGAACCACAAAGAAAGCAAACAGATATTAACCATTAGCCCAATTTACACAGTAAACACAGAAATACACCAACTATGGGTGTAAGTCTATATATGTGTATATATACGCAATTATAAATATAAATTCATCTGTTATTATAATTTCCTTTCACTACAAAAAACCGTTCATCATCATTATCACAGTACAAGCCCAGGCACACACACAGAGAGTCTCCAAGAACACACACACACAATGGAGTAGCTGGAATAATAATTATTATAGGTTAAACACACAGAGAGTAAAAAACACACACAAAACACATTAACATAAAGAAACAAAAAAGAAAAGAAGATAATCCCAACAGTTGGAAGATTAGTTAGACTGTAGGGATGCATGCAAAAAAGAAAAAAGGAAAAGAAAACAAAGGATGACCTGAGTCACACCACCACCATTAGCACAATCAGCACACAAGAATACAGGCCAATGTAACCACAATCAGTAGTGGTACACGCACCCACACAGAACTGCTGATACTGCTGCTACTGTCTGCATCACCCTTCTTGTTGTTTATGGGTTCAGGAGGAAGTGTTGTGGTGGTGGTGGTGGTGGTGGTTGAGTTTGATTGCTCATCGGTTGTAGTGTCAGTTTCCTTCGTTGACTCATCCTCTCCAGGTTTCGTCTCAGCTGTACCGTTATTTAATTGAGAGTCCTTTGTAGGTGTAACCGCATTCGTAGCATCCCCATTCTCACGGTTTGGGACACTTTCTGATGTTGGCTCAGTAGATGAACGAATAGTTGTGGGTGTCGCCTCAGACAGCTGTGACGAAGATGTACCATGGGATTCGTCAGTAGTGGTATTTTGTCGTCCTTCATTTTCTTCGTTATGCGTGGTGTCAACGTGATCGTTGGGTTGATGAGAGGCTTTTGTGTCGATCGTCTCTACGTGTGAATCAGAGTTCTGTCGTGTCTCAGTTTGACTTATACTGGATGCAATAGAAGATTGTTGTTGTACTCCTGGAACTTGACTTTGACCGTCTCCTTGAGGTTGTTCTTTTTGTGGTGATGGAGGTGATGGCAGTGTTCCAGTACTAACTTTTTCTCCCACTCCACTTCCACCAACACCAGTACCACCAGTACCAAGTGCAGCTTCTCCTTCTCCAGGACGAACAACAGTCTGTTCTTCAAGCGTATCAGCTCCCTTTGGATCTTTTGGTGCTGATTGTGGACAAGTTTCAGAATCTTCACGGCAATCGGCTTTACGGTCAAGATCCTCGGCAGGGCATTTCTCCTTGCCAGGAGGTTGCGCACAGTCTGTACTAGCAGCTGCAGCTACGCCAGTTTTATTTTGACACTTTAAACCCTCCTTGCCTGAAGCACGACAACCACCATCAACAGTAGATAGATCTTCTTCCGCTCCAGTCTCTCCAGCCGCCACACACACGCAGGCAACACTCAAAAACAGTGCTGTAAGGTACAGTAGTCGTCGCAGCAACATCATGGAAAGAAGTTACTTGAATAGTTCAATGTAACCAAACCTCAAAGCAAAAAAGTTTAAGAAAACCAATAAAGAATAAATAAATAAACACAAAAACAGAAGGGAAAACCGAGAAAACGGAAAAAACGGAAAAAACAAAACCTAGCAAAATCACAACACAAGGCAACGCGCACAAAGATTAAAGAGCCCAACAAAGAACACAATGCCCAGCACGGAAAAAAGATAATCCCAATTAACCCCTCAAAACCGAAAAAGCATTGAGAGCACGATTATCAGAAGCACAAAGCACAGAAATACAAAACATTTTCACTCCCAGTCGAACCACGTACACAATTATCAATATATGTTTATTCCTTTTTATTGTTTTTCCGCACAAAACAATCCAACAGCAAAGTGAATGACAAAGCACACAGCGCCCACAGAAAGAAAAAGAAACAAGAAAAATTGAGAGAAGCACCAATAGCACAACAATATCACAGAACTCTAGATATGCTAGTGTTTGTATGCAATTAATAAAACAAATAACAATTAATACATTTCTTTTCTCTGCAAAGAACAAAAAAGGGAACCACAAGCAAACAAACAAAAACATATTAACCATTAGCCCAATTTACACAGTAAACACAGAAATATACACACCAACTATGGGTGTAAGGCCACATATGTATATATATACGGAATTATAAATATAAATTCATCTGTTATTATTATTTCCTATTTTCCCACTGCAAAAAACAATTCATCATCATCATCACAGTGCAAGCCCAGGTGCACACACAGAGAGAGTCTCCAAGAACACACACATACAATGGAGTAGCAATAATAATTATTATAGGATAAACACAAAGAGAGCAAAAACAGACACAAAACACACATTAACATTAAGAAAAACAAAAAAAGAAGATATAATCCCAACAGGTGGAAGATTAGTTAGACTGTAGGGATTGCATGCAAAAAAGAAAAAAGAAAACAAAGGATGACCTGAGTCACACCA
>NW_021639852.1:566016-571300 GCF_002087225.1 Trypanosoma theileri | reverse complement strand
TGTTCTGTTGCGACTGTGCAGTACCAAGGTTACTTTGTTGACCGGCTGGTTGTGAATGGGCCGGCAATTCAGTTCTTTCGCTGGTACTGTCCCTATGGCTACCATTACCCGGTGGTGGTGGTGTTGGTGTTGCCTCTCTCTTGACTGCCTCAGTCTTTGTGCCCTTGAGATCAACTGTTTGTTCAGTCACATGAGTTTCTGTTCTTCCTCTTCCTCTCTCGAGCTCCGAAACGCTGTTATGCAATACATCACCGTGTGACACACGTACACCAGAAATCTGCTCGTCTGTTACTTCTTTTACAGTTTTAGTGCATTCAGCTTCATCATCCGTGGTAGTGCAATCATTTGTCCGACGATCTTCAGGAAGCTGATTCTTTTGTACTTTTTTGGCAGTGTCACTGCATTCAGGTTTACCAGCCTTCACAGTGCACTCCTCTGTCTCAGGAACATCAACACGAGCAGCAGAAGGAGCACACCCTGCAGCAGCATCATCAGCAGAAGCAGGAGGAGTGCATTCACGAGGAGAAGGCTTGGAAGAAAGAGTAACTTCAGCCGTCCCACACACAGAGGGTACACTTAGAAACAAATTCAAAGCACACAACAGAAAGCGCAGTAGCATCGCAATAAGAGTTATTCTGCCTGCTGTCGACCTCTGAACCTGAAGAAAGAATAAAAAAAAACAATAAAACAAGGACGCACGGAATAAGATAACACAACAAATAGCATCAGCCAAACAAAACAT
Organism: Trypanosoma theileri; assembly: GCF_002087225.1. NCBI lineage: Eukaryota > Euglenozoa > Kinetoplastea > Trypanosomatida > Trypanosomatidae > Trypanosoma > Trypanosoma theileri. The sequence continues at coordinate 570,558 of NW_021639852.1, read as the reverse complement.
TAACACCCAAATCAACAATAAAGAGTACAATAAATAGGAACATCACATACCAACTGTCTCAGAAATCCAGAGAAAACAAATAACGGCATCATCAAACAGAGACTTCAGAGAATTACGGATGTGCTTAAAGATCATTTGTAATAATAAATATACGTGTGTACGACTGATATTATGCTTTCGTTCTACACTAAGCAGGCTACAATAACAATAAAGGTGCAAACACACAAAAGCACAAACAAAACATAAGCAAAAAACAGTTATTAACTATTAGCCCAATTTACCCAGTAAACACAGAAATACACACCAACTATGGGTGTAAGTCTATATACATATAAAAGCAATTATAAATATAAATTCATCTGTTATTATTATTTCTTTTTTCCACTACAAAAAACATTTCGTCGTCATCATCACAGTGCAAGCCCAGGCACACACAGAGAGAGTCTCCAAGAACACACACACACACAATGGAGTAGCAATAATAATTATAGGATAAACACAGAGAGAGCAAAAACACACACAAAACACATTAACATTAAGAAACAAAAAAGAAGATAAATCCCAACAGGTGAAAGATTAGTTAGACTGTAGGGATGCATGCAAAGAAGAAAAGAAAACAAAGGATGACCTGAGTCACACCACCACAATCACAATCAGCACACAAGAATACAGGCCAGTGTAACCACAATCAGTAGTGGCACACGCACCCACACAGAACTGCTGATACTGCTGCTGCTGTCTGCATCACCCTTCTTGTTGTTTGTGAGTTCAGGAGGAAGTGTTGTTGTTGTGGTGGTGGTGGTAGTTGTTTCCGCACTAGTTGTTGTGCCGTTGTCAGTATTCACAGTTACAGAGGTTGTTGTTCCTTCAGTTTCCTGTGGTGAAGGTGCACCAGGAGGTTCAGTAGATGTGGAAGAAGAGGATTGTGAGTCTGAACCTTTCTGGTTAAATGTATTTTCATCCTTTGAACTATCGCTGTTAACATTGGGCTCCTCTTTCTGGCTCTCGGGTGTGCCTGCAGATGATGGTTCCTGCACCTGGGGAAGAGAGCTCTGTCGATCATTAGAGTTTCCATTGGTTCTACTGGCAGAGTGCAGGGGTTGCTGTTCCTCTGAATTCTTTTTTGATTCCTCATCTTGTCCATCCTCTACAGGAGTTGTTAAATCATTTGCTGGGAGTGAACCACTCGCTTTACCTTGACTTGTTTGTTCATGAATCTGCGCTCCATCGTGAGTGGGATTAAGCTCTGTCACACTGCCGGGAACATGAGGTTGTGTGGGTAGTGATGATAGAGGTGGTTGGGGTTCATTTTCTCGTTTACCAGGGGGCTTTAAATTTCCCTGAGGATTACCTTGACTATTCAAGTTAACAGTTTCAGCCAATGTTTCAGGTCTAGAAATAAGATCATTATCACCACCGGTCCCTTCTACCTCCTGTTGTTTAACAGCAGGAAGAATAGTACCAGGAGGATGACCACCACCACCACCGCCAGCAGGACAAGGAGGTTCAGAAGAACCAGGAATACAAAGAGTATCAGGACCAACTGCAGCACCTGCACCAGTCTCGCCAGCGGACACGCAGAGAGAAGCAACGCTCAGCAAGAGAGCAAAAAAACACAACACGCATCGTAGCACCATCGCGAAAAACTTTAATTCTCGTTTGTTTGCTTAGGTATATGAACTGTTAAAGATCCAAAACATAAAATATACCAAAAGTAGAATAAAATACAACAATACACGGGAAAGAATGCAACAAGCAACGGTCTCACAAAAGAAGCACACCAACACAAAGTATAAAAAAAAAGAAGAATAAACAGCCACCTCACAAGGAAAAGCCCACGCAAAAAAAAATTATAAACAAATTACGAGCATAGCCAAGAAAGCTACCAACTCCAAGAAAACAGCACAGGGGCCGTCATGTGCATTTGTGCATAAGCAATTAACAATAAATATGTATCAGTTACTCTTTTATTCTGCAAAAAAAACAAATCAGTACAAGACAAGCCAGATAAGCAAACAAAAAGATATTTCAACAATTAGCCCAATTCACACAGAAAACACAGAAATATACACCAATTATGGGTGTACTTCTATATATGTATGTATATACGCAATTATAAATATAAAATCATCTGTTATTATTATTTCCTTTTTCCCACTGCAAAAAACAGTTCATCATCATCATTACAGTGCAAAGCCCAGGTGCACACGCAGAGTGAGAGTCTCCAAGAACACACACACACACACAATGGAGCAGTAGCAATAATAATTATTATAGGATAAACACAAAGAGAGCAAAAACACACAAAACACATATTAACATTAAGAAACAAAAAAAAGAAGAGAAATCCCAACAGGTGGAAGATTAGTTAGACTGTAGTGTGGATGCATGCAAGAAAAAGAAAACAAAGGATGACCTGAGTCACACCACACCACACCACTACAATCAGCACACAAGAATACAGGCCAGTGTAAACACAATCAGTAGTGGTACACGCACCCACACAGAACTGCTGATACTGCTGCTGCTGTCTGCATCACCCTTCTTGTTGTTTGTGGATTCAGGAGGAAGTGTCGTTGTTGTGGTGGTGGTACTGGTGGTGGTGGTGGTAGTGGTGGTTGTATCTGTATTTCCCACATTGCCTTCTTGGTTGGTTGTTGACTCACTTTGCGCATTTGCGGCAATATTTCCATTCATTCCAGCACCAGTTTCATTGTCATTCTCTGTTTCCGAATTGCTGGATTGGTTTACAGAAGAAGAAGAATTTTCTGTGATTGGAGCTTCTTGAGAGTGTGTATTACCGCTCTGTGCATGTCCGTCTAATGTTTCTTTTACCGTGTCACCAGTGTCTTGTGTTTTATCTGGTGTAACTGTTTGTGGTTTACTGACAGACTGTTGTTGGTTCACTTCCTTATCTGCCGTTTCGTCTTGTTCCATTTCCTCCAAAGGTTTAGTTTGGTCTCTACTGTGTTCTTTCGTGGAATCATCAGGGACACCAGGAACGCTTGCGGTTTGGGTTTGTGAGGTGTGCAAATCTGTACGGCTTTCACTTGTTTCTTTTCTTTCTGGATGATGTTCTGCGGGAGGTGCCACCGGCGAGGGTGGTCCTTCGCAGGGTTGCCTTTCTTCATCTCCAGCAGTACCACATTCTCCTTTTTTCGTAGCATCTTTCAACCTTTCTTCCTCTTTTTGATTATGAGGATCACCACCTGGTTCCTGAACAGCAGCAGCGGCAAGCTGAGGAGCAACAATCTCCTGAGCAGCCCTACCATCACGTTGCCCTTCAGCTTCATCAGCAGCTACCACACAACTGCAGACACAACACAGTGCGATAGTCAGAACACAAAGGACGTGACGTAGTGACATCATTACTTTTCCCCGTTGGTGTTACTATCTCAATGTGGTGATCTAAACGAAACACAAAACAGAGAGAGGCACCAAAAACACAAATCAAGAAAAGCACATAAAGAGAAACAAACGAAAAGGGTAATAGCAAACTAAGGATAACGGATATCTGCAAACATCTCTCAGATAGTGTCCAAATGAAAGAAACAAGGAAAAAATACCCAATAACAAACAGATAAGCCCAATTACCCCTCAAAAATGAAAAAAAAGAAATTAAGAGAACAATCATCGGAATCAAGCACAGAAATAAATAACCCTTTCACTTTCAGTAGAACCATGTGCAACATTATGAATATATATGAATTCCTTTTTTATGTGCTCTCTGCACAAAACAATTCAACGTAACATTAAAACCGAAACCACACTGCGCGCAAACAAACGAATGATAAACAAATTGAGAATAGCACCAACCGCAGAATAATAGCACAAATCTTTGGGTATGCTGGTCTGTTCAAGCAATTAAGAACAAAAATATAAATCACTATTTTTTTCTTTTTTCTGCAGAAAGCATATCACCACAACGGTGCAGGTCAAAACACACAACGACCCAGCAAACCACAAGCAAATAAAAAAATCATGTATTAACCATTAGCCCAACTTACCCAGCAAACACAGAAATATACACCAACTATGGGTGTAACTCTATGTGTGTGTATATACGCAATTATAAATATAAATTCATCTGTTATTATTATTTCATCTTTTCCCACTTCAAAAAGCAGTTCATCATCATTATTATCACAGTACAAGCCCAGGCACACACACAGAGAGAGAGTCTCCAAGAACACACACACAATGGGGTAGTAGCAATAATAATAATTATAGGATAAACACAGAGAGAGCAAAAAACACACAAAACACATTAACATTAAGAAACAAAAAAGAAAAAGATAATCCCTAACAGGTGGAAGATTAGTTAGACTGTAGGGATGCATGCAAAAAAAAGAAAAGAAAACAAAGGATGACCTGAGTCACACCACACCACTACCACAATCAGCACACAAGAATACAGGCCAGTGTAACCACAATCAGTAGTGGCACACGCACCCACACAGAACTGCTGATACTGCTGCTACTGTCTGCATCACCCTTCTTGTTGTTTGTGAGTTCAGGAGGAAGTGTTGTTGGTGTTGTGGT
>NW_021639852.1:559939-565349 GCF_002087225.1 Trypanosoma theileri | reverse complement strand
CAAAGCCATAAAATACAACAGTCGGCCCATCAGCAACACGGAAAACGTTAATTGTAGCGTTCAATGCAACCAAACTTGAGAAAAAAGAAAACAAGGAGATAAAGAGAAGAAAATAGAGAATAAAGTAGAAACACACACAAAAAGAAGAAACAACGGAGACAAGGGAAAAACCAAAAACACATAAAAAACACTAGACAAGGTAACGAACAGAAACACAAAAGAGCCCAATAAAGCTGCACAAAAAAAAAGTTAAAACGAAAACAAAAACAAACAAATTAATAATACGCCCCGAGAAGCAAGCAAACATAAAAACACAACACTAATCTATTGTCAGGTTAGAGTAAAAATGCAATTATAAATGTATTTGTGAATCTGTTATTATTCTTTCCCTCCTTAAAAAGCAAAATACAAAAACAGTTCAGGTCAAAACACACAACGCCCAGCAAACAATATACAAACAAAAGAAAGAAACAGAAAGTTTCAATTAGCCCAATTTACCCAGTAAACATAGAGATACACACAAACTGTGTGTGTACGTCTATATATGTGTATGTATATACGCAATTATAAATATAAATTCATCTGTTATTATTATTTCTTTTTCTTTTTCCCACTGCAAAAAAACAGTTCATCATCATTATCATTACAGTGCAAGCCCAGGTGCACACACACACACACACAATAAAGTAGCAATAATAATTATTATAGGATAAACACAAAGAGAGCAAAAACACACAAAACACACATTAATATTAAGAAAAACAAAAAAAGAAGATATAATCCCAACAGGTGGAAGATTAGTTAGACTGTAGGGTTATATGCAAAAAAAGAAAAGAGAAAACAAAGGATGACCTGAGTCACACCACCACCATTACAATCAGCACACAAGAATACAGGCCAGTGTAACCACAATCAGTAGTGGTACACGCATCCACACAGAACTGCTGATACTGCTGCTGTCTGCATCACCCTTCTTGTTGTTTGTGAGTTCAGGAGGAAGTGTTGTTGTTGTTGTTGTTGTGGTTGTTGTTGTGGTGGTGTTTGAGGAGGTAGTGGTGGTTGTATCTGTATTTCCTCCCTCATTTGGGTTACTTGTTGGTCCAGTCTCTGCAGCTCCAGACTCTCCTGCATTCTGTGAGGGTGAAGTGTTGGAAGAATTCTCAGGTGAACTCTGAGGTGCATTACCAGATGTCTCTTTCCCTTCATTATCACTTGATCCTGTTGAGTCTGTGTTCTCTCGGCTTTGTGCATCTTTTGTGTCTTTACCCTCCTTCTTTTCTTCTGGCGATTGATTTTCTTGTTGAGGTCCATGCTCGCCTTCATTTAATGAAGGTTCAGGTAGTTTTTGGTTTTGTCCACTGGGTCTATCAGTTCCAACTGGACCTGTTACTGACTGTTGTGCAGAAAGAGATGGGGTTGCAACAGTGGAATCTCCTTGTTCTTTAACATTTGAGTTTTCAGCTGAACCGCTGATTTCTGCTCTTATGTTTTGGTCCGACATCTCTGTCCTTCGTGTCCCATCATCTCTCCCACCTTCAACTACTGCAAGTTTCCCTTGCATTTGTTCTTCCGACTGTGCCACCAGCTGCTTAGAACCAGACCTACGTCCCGATCCGCCAGAAGCAATGGATATATGTCCACCCAAAGAATCTGAATTACCAGGAGCCTCCTGACCCTTTTTCTCCTCCTCCTCCTCGAACTCCCCCCATTTTGTTTTTACTTCTTCTTCATCTCCACAGAAAGGAGAGAAAAAAAGCGCAGTGACGGCACGACGAACAAGAGAAGGAACACCAATAGTGGAAGGTTTAATAAAGGCATCAGAAGCTTTAGGACTATCAGCCCATACTAACCCACAGGCACAACAGACTGCAAGAGTTAATAAACACAGAAGGTAGCACCTCACCATTACAGCCTTTGCCATTGTTGTTGTATACTACAATAGACTAATACAAGGAAGAGAGAGGAACAGAAGGAAATAATTAAAATAGAAACAAACAAACAAACAAACATACACCAATACAACAAATACTCAGAGTGGGATAGAGAGAGAAGCACCAACTGCACAGTAAGCAAGAAAAAGGAATATACCGCATGTAATGACAATATGTATCCATTAATAGAAAAAGAAAACACCCCACAATACCCAAATAAGAGAGAGAGAGTCTCCAAAAACACACACAATACCCCATGGCTCTAGATTATGTAATAAATTACTGCACACACACATCTGTGTGTACTAGCAAGAGATGTATACCGTTAGTGAGCAGAACAGCCCAGTTTTCTGCAAACACACAACGGGAAAAGCAATTAATGGAATTATGAAAAAGAACACACACAAAAGTAAAAGTAAAAGAAAAGAAACTCGAATTAAAAGAGAAAGCTGGTAAACAGATTATTACTTTATTCACCAATGGGGGATGTACGCAAATATGATTACGTTAGTTTAACCATTATTATTATTTGCCCTCAAGTGAGTCCCACTGCTCAGTACACGGTAACGGAGAACAATACCACCACAATCAGTAGTGGTACACGTACCCACACAGAACCAATACTGCTGCTGTCTGCCTTACGCTTCTTGGGTGGTTTGGTCTCGCTCTTTGCAGGCGTAGGAGGTTGCAGTATTGTTGGCATTGCGGGTGATGTCACCTTAGTGGGTGTATTGGGAGTGTTCCTTGTTGGTGCACTCTGTGCAGGTGCTTCAATATTCTCTGCCTGATTATTATTCTCTTCATGATGTATGTTCGTAGAACCTGACTGCTGCTCATGATTCTGGGAATCAACTGTTGTAGGAGGAGGAAGAGAATCACGATTACGTGCAACAGTAGGAGCACCAACTGTAGAAAGATTAGCTTCACGTTGAGTGAGAAGATGTGATCTAGCAAAACGATCCTCCTTGTTGATACCATGAACACCATGTGTAGATGCTGTTCGACCATCTTTATGAATAGGAACAGCACCAGGAACACCAACAAGGCAGGAAACATCACTTGTATTACAAGGAGCCTTTGGATCATAGTTAGTTGTCGTTCGGAAAACAGGATCAGGGTAAGGCTTATGTGGTCCACCAGGAGCACCAGCATTCTTGGGAGTACCAGGACCACCATTCACAACACCGTACGTACCAGGAACATCAGGGTTAAGGGTAGCATTAGTATCCGGCTTGAGAGTTGTACCAGGAAAAGGGTGAGCAGCAATAACTTCAGCCGTTTGATCAACCTTCTCAACGCGACCATCTTCTTCAAGAGTGTCAGAAGTCCTTCTAGGCGTACCTTTTGTAGTCAAACTAGGTAACTTAGGAGAAGAAGTTTCATTATGATCAGGGACACAAGGAGGAGTGTTAACACCTGAACCAGCCTTAGTACCATCCGCAAGACAACGTGAACGATTAACGGGAGCAACATTGCCAGCGTGGGATCCTTCATTATCAAGAGGGGCAACAAAACCAGGGCTACCGGGCACAGCAGCATGTTGAGGAGGTTGTTGATTGTCAGACTGATTCGCGAGCACACATCCATAGGCGCAGCAAAGCATGAGAACCATTAAACACATCGTGCGATGCATCATTTCCCCCATAGCCATAATAGTGATTGTGGGTTTCGCTTAAAAACAATGGACTAGACAATAGAAAAAAATATAGAGGGAGCAAAATAATGTAATCCAAACACAGTAACACAAAGAATCACAACAAAGTAAAAACAAAAACTAAACCAGTTATAGAAAACAAAACAGAAAAGCAAACCCCATCAAGAAGAAAAAAAAGGGGAACCATATTCACACAACTACCACAAAAAACACACCACTCAAGGAATCCAACTGCAAAAAAAAAAAACGAATTATAGGTTTTCCGAGTACACGAACAAAGAACAACTCATTCTAAACGGTCCAAAAGCAATTACGAGTATTTATGTTTCGTTGATTACTTTCTTTTAATTTCATTGTTCAAAGCAAAGCAATCACCAGGATGCAAAAGAAAACTCACACAATAGCCCAACACACACAATGGAGTAGCAATAATAATTATAATAGGATAAACATAGAGAGCAAAAACACACACAAAACACATTAACATTAAGAAACAAAAAAAGAAGAAAATCCCAACAGGTGGAAGATTAGTTAGATTGTAGGGATGCATGCAAAAAAAAGAAAAGAAAACAAAGGATGACCTGAGTCACACCACCACTACAATCAGCACACAAGAATACAGGCCAGTGTAACCACAATCAGTAGTGGTACACGCACCCACAAAGAACTGCTGATACTGCTGCTGCTGTCTGCATCACCCTTCTTGTTGTTTGTGAGTTCAGGAGGAAGTGTGGTTGTTGTTGTTGTTGTTGTGGTGGTAGTGGTAGTGGTGGTTGTCTCCGTATCGCCTCTTTCATTTTGGTTGTTTGTTGATTCACTCTCTCCAAATGAAGTGGCGTTGTTAGGTGTTTCAGCATCAGAACCAACATCACTCCCTGTGGGTGAACTGCTTGGAGAAGAAGTAGAAGCTTCTGTTGATTCACTTCCTTGTCTAGCAGTAGTTTCACCTTTTGCAATGTTGTCGCCGTCTACAGGTCGACTGATACCTGCAGCCTCAGCCTCACTCTCCCTTGCAGTTGGTTCAGCAGTTTCAGGACCAGCCCCTGTTGGAGAACCAGTTCCAGCGTCAGATAAACCGTTCGAACCAGCCTCACCCAATGGACCAGGAGCACCAGAACCACCACGACCTTCAAGACCATCATCACCACGAGAACCAGCGGGACCAAGAAGACTGTGAGCAGTTCCATGACGAAGAGTTTCAGAGTCGGCTCGAGAATCAGATGGAAGAGAGGTATCATGGTCCACACGTTTTTTAGGAACTTCCGGTACTTTAGCAGGAGGAACTTCAGGTTTTTTAGGAGGAACAACAGGTGTTTTTTTCTCAGGAACAACTTCTTTTGGAGCCTCAGGTACAGTAACAGGAGGAACTTCTTCCTTTTTCACACATTTACCTTCTTCAGAAGGTACAGTATCTTCAGTGCACTGAGATTGAGCAACAGGAGTACCTTGAAGAAGAATCTTTGTCTCACTCTCCGTATCAGGGACTTGGTCGGAAAGATCGGCGGCAGGCACTTCTTCAGCGAGGACGTGCACACACGCACATGAGAGCAGGAGAGCGAGGACACACAGCACGTAGCGCATCATTACCATTGCAAAACTTCTTGCAGTAGTCTTACTTCAATCGCTTACAGAAAAAGCACAGAAAGAAAAAACCAGAAACAAAGTGAATCAATGGAAACAAGAAAATAAAAACACACAACAAATCAATCAACACTCAATAATTACAGCAGAAACACACACATGCAAAAAAAGGTGCAACCATGACTCATATAATGCCAAAATTAAAGTAAAAACGCATACAATACCCAATAACAAACAGATAATC
>NW_021639852.1:554802-558424 GCF_002087225.1 Trypanosoma theileri | reverse complement strand
GTTGTTTTTGACTAGTAGGATTAGTACAAGGACGTTCCTTGGCAATGCCGGCCACCTCAACGTGGTGCCAAGGTCCAGTACTTCGTATTGTCGGGGGAAGCCAAGAGCCAGCGACGTTTTTCTTGTGGAAGACCCGTTGGCCCTTAGGCTACGGCGTTGTACAGCACCGGGACCAGCCGCGTCGTGCTGGGGCAGAAATATATCCAAGAAGGTCCTGGGGCAGAAATATATCCAAGAAGGTCCTGGGGCACGTGTCGACGTGCTATCAGCAGTATCATCTGCACCAGATTACTGCTGAGTGGTGATGTAGAGGAAAATCCCGGCCCTTCACTGCGAGGTTTGCAGTGGAACTCAGCTGGACTTACCCAGGCCAAGAGGCTTGCTCTCCACAAAACCCTTGTTGAGGAGAATGTGACTTTTTGTCTTCTAAGCGAGACGAAACTATCTTGTGCGGAAGTGTCGAGTTTCACAATCGCTGGTTACCAACATCATGGAGTGTCCCGCCCCTCTAAAGGAGGCGGCGTTTCGATTCTTGTGCGTGAAGATCTGCCAGTAGAAGTAGGACTAACCGTAGTTGCGAGCATTGAGCATGCCCACGCAACGATCCACATGTCAGAAGGTCTGGCGCTCACAGTGACGTCAGCATACTTCCCTCCGGGGAGATCATACACAACTTCGCAACTTGACACGCTTTTGACAACAAGCGGACCTCACCTCATTGGTGCAGATGCTAATGCGCATGCATTGGCATGGGATCGCGCGATCCCCCCCCGATACCCGTGGCGATGTGCTAGTACAATGGTGCTTAGACAATGACTATATTATTCACAACACTGGAGATTGCACTCGCCACACCACCCGCCATGGCCCGTCCGCGCCAGATGTGACAATATCCCGAGAATGCCGTGTAGAGTCCTGGACGGCATCCTTCTCCCCGGACAGCGACCATTATATCATCCTCTTCGACGTAGTAGTAGGAGATGATGATGAACCACTGCGGTTCCCTCGCCCCCGCGCCCCCATTTATGCATGGAAGAAGGCGAAGTGGTCCCGTTTTAGACAAATGTCAAACGCACAGTGCAACAAACGAATTAAAGAGAAAATGAGCGTTCACAAGAGAGAACGACTTCTCGCCTCCGCCATCCGTATCGCAACAGCTGCGGCGGTTCCCCGCGGAGGTCGAGATACTGCCCCTTATTGGACTCCAGAACTAGATGAAATCGAAGCGAAGATTCACAAATGTAAACCCTCTGTCTATAGAGATAGATTGGTAGCACGCAGGAGAGAAATACTAAGACAAGCTTCCCATAAGAGATGGAAAACCCTCTGTAATAACATGGCCGTGGCAGATGGCTGCTGCTGGAACATTCTGAAGAGGATATACGCCCCACGCCCCTTAAGTACCCCGGCGATAAAGATTAACAATACGGTACTCACAGAAAATCAGAAAGCCAAGCACTTTATCCGTCTATATTCGCGAAGAGCTAAACGACACCCACATTCATACCCTCCTCCGCCCATTCCAGTGAACGATACAGAATTCATACCCATTACAGCAGCAGAACTGGAACGAGCGCAGCGTCTCCTTCCTAAAGGGACGGCTGCAGGTCCTGATGGGATCTACGGCGAGGCTCTCCAACATTTGGGACCCCGAGCCAAAGCAGAGACCCTCGCTCTATTCAACCAGAGTCTCCGCACTGGTGTCGTTCCCGTCTCTTGGAAAGTAGGTATCATCGTACCGCTCCTTAAACCCGGAAAGAAAGCCACAGATTTAGATTCATTCAGACCAGTTACGCTCACCAGCTGTCTGTCCAAACTCATGGAAAGGATCATTGCAGCCCGCATTAGAGACGTTATTGAAACCAAACTGACCCCACAACAATCTGGATTCAGACCTGGCCACTCCACACTAGACCAATTATTGCATTTACGCGCAGCCCTCACGAGACCTACCAAAGATTCGAGAACGGGCGCAGTATTCGTAGACTACGCTAAAGCTTTCGATACTGTAGACCATGATCGAATTGTTAGCGCGATGCGAGAGATGGAACTCCCACCACACATTATACGATGGTCAGCATCTTTTCTGAAAGGACGCCAAGCCAAAGTACGCGTAAACAGTAAATCCTCTCCCCTAATGCTCTTTCACCGCGGTGTGCCACAGGGAACAGTTCTTGGCCCACTTATGTTCATTATCGTCATGAACACCCTAAGCAAACGATTATCTCAAGTTCCCTTACTGTTTCATGGCTTCTTTGCAGACGATCTGACACTAGCAGCGCGACATATCAACAGAGACATCATCAACAGTACACTGCAACAAGGGCTTAACGTAGTGGACGAATGGTCCAAGAACTATTTTATGGAAATCAACGTAGATAAGACGAAATACACCCTCTTTGGATCAACAGACCCGCACCCTCTCTCTCTTGAACTCCACGGTACCCCCGTCGGTCCGGAGAAGACTCCCAAACTTCTAGGTATCACATTCCAGAACTTTCGTGGTATGTCTACCCATGTGGTACAAACGAGACAACGCATGAACTTTCGATTACTACAACTTGCAGCGATCTCCTCACCCACATGGGGACCGAAACGTGATGTCCTACGAGCCTTCTACCTGACACTAGTTCAAGCTCAAACACTTTACGGTTTTGAAGTATGGTATTGGGATGCGGCTCCCACATCACGAAAACTCTTAGATGCAGGCCAGAACAAAGCTTGCCGCACCATAGCAGGTATTCCATATGGATGCCGCTCCGCCGACGCATTACGTGAAGCCCGTCTTCTCCCATTAGAGATGACAGCCATGATTCGGAGCCTCAAATATTTAATGCGCTGTCAAACAAGAGGTGGATCTCTCAAAGAAAGCGCAGAACAAGTTTATCACGAAACCCATCCAGTACGCGAATTCTATGTACGCATCATGAAGATCTATCCAACACTCGTTATAGAGCCACGCGAGCCCACCTCTACTGACTCCAACATTAAGATTCAGTAAACGCGCTCGCTTCTTCACATCACTGGAAAACGTATCAGCTGATGACCCTGAAGAACTGAAAAGAGAAGCATCCGAGCGTTGGATAGCTCGACACTTCCGCCGTAAAGGCCCCGAACCGCCACCGCATACACATTATGAAATTTGGACTGATGGTTCCGTATTTCTCGGAGTAAAATCTGGAGCAGCAGCAATGATATACAAAGATGGTGAACTGCTCTGTACCACACATAGAGGCGCTGGCCCCCTAGCTTGCAGCTATACAGCTGAATCCGTAGCGCTATACGAAGGTTTACGGAGACTCCTCAAAATAATTCCTGCAAATAACCCAACGCCATGCAGGGTCTCCATTTTCACGGACTCGCTGTCTCTTCTCACAGCACTGGAAACAGGTCCACTGACCGTAAAAGACCCTATACTTCGTCTCCTGTGGAACCTGCTCCTTCAAGTGCAACGTCGCAAGGCCCGCATACGACTACAATTCATATTTGGTCACTGCGGTGTAGTGAAAAACGAAAAATGTGACACAGAAGCCAAAAAAGCTGCAGAACTAACACAAAGAACTGATACTTGGATTACTGATATTATAGCCTACGCCAAACGAATACTTAAAGGAGAGGACAC
>NW_021639852.1:553555-553650 GCF_002087225.1 Trypanosoma theileri | reverse complement strand
AACAACGAAAACTAGAGACCTTCCGGCATTAGTCTGTCCCACATGCGGTCGTCAATGTATGAGTAAGTCAGGCCTAACTCTGCACCGCAAGTCAC
>NW_021639852.1:543179-552148 GCF_002087225.1 Trypanosoma theileri | reverse complement strand
AAAAAAAAAAAAAAAAAAAAACAGCGCAAATTTCAGCAAGGCAGAACCGATGAGTTGGGGGAATCAATCTATATGTGATTTACTTGAAGTTGAAAGTGGTCAAAAACTGATTGATTATTTCGCTTTGTTTTGGAAGGGAAATGATAAGGTGATCCTACAGTGCACCTCTGACCGTTTTGCCCTTGGCATTCGCTCGAAGACTGACCTTAATGATTCTCCTGAGGGATACGAATATGTTCAGAACGGAACGAAGGAAGCGAATGACTTGATGGATAATGTTTCATTCATCAGACCCTTGAAGGGTACAGCCTGTGAGGATGGTAATGAGAGTTTGATGCCTGGCAGTCTTTTCGGACGAGATTCACGGTGTTTGAATGTGAAAGAACCGGCGGAGTTCAAGGAGAATAAAGGGGATACAGGAAGTGGAGTGAAGGTTTATGGCATTTGTGCAAAAGTGAAGTGTGAGAGTGGTAATAAGGTGAGTGTACTACTAAAAGGTGAGAATGAGAAGGAGAGTTGGCATGATTGCAGCGATGGCAAGAAAACTTTTGATGTTGTGGCTGGTTCAGTGTTCATTGGTGGAAAAATTGAGTGCCCCAAATACGAAGAAGTGTGCATTGGGTTGCTGGAAGATGAACCTCCTACCGACATTAAGTTTTACGATGGCAACAAAGTTACTAACGGGTACGAAGGTGATGTGATTATTGTGAAGGAAGAAAAAGAGGAAGGAAATGATCAGAACAGCAGTTCGGCTTCTGCGGGTTCAGTGGGCAGCAGTGGAAGTCATGATACTGCTGCTGCTGCTGCTACTACTACTTCTCAATCCTCATCTAATCCCAATGGGACAAACTTAACTGAGGGCCAAATGAAAGAAAAACCAAATCATACGAATGATGCGAGACGTCCTGACAGCAGCATCATGGTCATCTCCTACATGGCCCCTCTTGCACTTCTTATGTGTGTTGTTGGTTTTGTGATGGTTCCATGAGAGATCCATCCATATTCAGAAATAATAAACACTTTTGCTTATTACGGTCCTTTGAATTAAATCCCATAAACTGCAATACATTGACCGTTTTTTTTTTTTTTTTCTTTTTTTTCAGCGATCTTCGCTGCATTGGAAAATTTCATTTAATTGTTAATGATTTATTGCTATGATTTCATATTCATTTTCTGAAGTTTTATAATGGTCAAATATACATTTTGCAGAATCCCACTGTTTATTGTCATATACAATGGAGTACACACATAATATAGTGAGAAAACGAGGACAGTTTAAGGGGAAGAATAAACATAAACTTGAGCTCCTTTTTATCATTGGGTTTTTTAAATGGGTTTCTTTTTTATTGAATGAAAAATGTTCTGGGGAAGAAGGTTTATGTGTTTATGTTTTTCTGTAGTTGTTTCTATGCTGATGTTTTTTGTTGTATTGTTTATTATATGTGTTGCTGTTTTTTTTTTTTTTTGTGACTCTTTGCCCTCCCCAAGTCTCTCAAGGATTCTATGTGATAGACACACTGAGAATGACATTATGTCGCACATTACCACTGTTTACGTCCTTTAGCTGTTATGATTGGATTTGACTGCAGTAGGTGCTGCTGCTCTTGTTAATGTGTGTGGTCCTTGATATTGCATTTATCGTGTTGTTGTTATTGTTGTTTCTGAGAGTATTACTATCGATGTATACATGTGTTTAATTATCTGCTGGATCTAATATAATATCTATTCATGCTTATCTTTCATTCTCTCCCTTTTCCCTCCTCTCTTCTTTTTTTTCTCTTTACTCTGTGTGTACCTTAGCAAAACAACACACACTCACACCACTACAAAATGGAGAAACACTCCATGCGTCACCTGCTGTGGGCTGCACTGTTCCTGTTGTATTGCAGCTGCGGGTGTTTGGCTGCTGTTGTGCAGCATTTACCACAGAAAGGAGAAAGTGGTCTACAGGCGTACACCGTTGCTACTCCTACTACCACTACTACTGATGATGATAAGACTGGTCCGGATTGGAAGCCCATTCGCATTGGTGTGTATACAAAATTTGTGGAGGATATTCTGAAAGAATGCAAAGAGCAGCGTCCGGAGAGTAATTCCAATCCCACCGTCGAATTCTGTGGTGGTGACAATCAAATGACAACGGAAAAGATGAATACTCTTTTTAAGGATATCTTGCCTAAAGCCATCAAACTGCACACAGATCGTCTTAAGGTAAAACAGGTGGGGAAAAGTGAAAATATCATAAGCGAAGAACTTAATCCTCTTCCAGAAAAGTGCGGGCCCTTTAAGGATCCCTTGGGTAAAGCTCAGAAGATCCCTGATGTCGATTTTATGATTTACGTGGGTCTCTCAGCTAAACGCGAAAAAGTTGAGATTTGCACTCAGGATAATGAAAAGAGACCAACGTCTGCTGTCATCAAATTCATCCCAAAGGAGATAAACGCCGCATGGCAGTATATTCGCGTTACTGCACATGAGATTGCGCATGGTCTTGGATTTCAATATGAACTTATGGAAAAACTGGGAATGATAGAACTCAACAACAGTGATCTGCAATCTTCTCAAGGGTCAAGCAGTGTAAAAACTTCCCGTATGGTGAAATTTGAAAAATCTGTCGACAAGCTGAAGAGTCATTACAAATGTAAAGAAGATGATCAAGTGAAGGGTTTGTTTTTGGAAAATGAAGGAGAAGACCAAGAGAAACCTTCCCACTGGGAGAGACTAATTGCAAAGGATGAGTTGATGAGTACATACATTGGTGAAGCTTCTGGCATGTACTACAGTGCACTGACACTTGCAGCATTTCATTCCATGGGATTTTACAAAGCAGTTTTTGAGAAGGCAGAACCGATGGGTTGGGGGAAAGTATCCATGTGTAAGTTACTTAAAGCTGAGAAGAATCTAACAGTGTTTGCCCGTTCCGATTTGTTTTGCAAGGAAGAAGATAAGGTGCTCCTACAGTGCACCTCTGACCGTTTTGCACTTGGTATTTGTTCAAATGAGACCGGCATTAATGATTCTTCTGAGGGATACAAATATATTAAGGACGGAACGCATATTGCGAAAGACTTGATGAATGGTGTTCCATTCATCAGATCCTTGAAGGGTACTGCCTGTGAGGGTGGGGAGGAGAGTTTGATGCCTGGCAGCATTCTGAGCAATATGTCACGGTGTCTGAATGTGGAAAAACCGGTGAATTTCAGCGAGGGAGATCAGAAAAATGGAGTGAAGGTTTATGGCATTTGTGCAAAAGTGAAGTGTGAGAAAGAAACGAAGAAGGTGAGTGTACTGCTCAAAGGTGAGAATGAGAAGGAGAGTTGGCATGATTGCAGCGATGGCAAGAAAACTTTTGATGTTGTGGCTGGTTCAGTGTTCAGTGGTGGAAAAATTGAGTGTCCCAAATTCGAAGAAGTGTGCACTGGGTTGCTGGAAGCTGAAACTCCTACTAACATAAAGTTTTACGATGGCACAGAAGTTACTAACGGGTACAAAGGTGATGTTATTCCTGTGAAGGAAGAAGAAGATGAAGGAAATGATCAGAACAGCAGTTCGGCTTCTCCGAGTTCAGTGAGCAGCAGTGGAAGTCATGATACTGCTGCTGCTGCTGCTGCTACTTCTCAATCCTCATCTAATCCCAATGGGACAAACTTAACTGAGGGCCAAATGAAAGAAAAACCAAATCATACAAATGATGCGAGACGTCCTGACAGCAGCATCATGGTCATCTCCTACATGGTCCCTCTTGCACTTCTTATGTGTGTTGTTGGTTTTGTGATGGTTCCATAAGAGCTCTATCCATATTCAGCAATAATAAACACTTTTGCTTAATACGGTCCTTTGAATCAAATCCCATATACCGCAATACATTGACCGTTCTTTTTTTTTTCTTCTTTTTTTTCAAGCGTTCTTCATTTCATTGGAAAATTTCATTTAATTGTTTATGATTTATTGCTATGATTTTATATTCATTTTCTGAAAATTTTTAATTCTTCCTATACGCATTCTGCAGAATCCAACTGTTTGTTGTTATATACAATGGAGTACACACATATAATATGGTGAGAGAACGATGACAGTGTCGGATGAGCAGTAAACATGAACTTGGACTCCTTTTTATTATTGGGCTTTTTTTTTAATGGGTTTCTTTTTTATTGAATGAAAAATGATCTGGGGAAGAAGGTTTATGTGTTTATGTTTTTTCTGTGGTTGTTTCTATGCAGATGATGTTTTTCTTGTATTGTTTATTATATGTGTTGCTTCTTTTCCCTTTTTTTCTCTCTCATTGTTCTTCCCAGGTCTCTCAAGGATTCTATGCGATAGACACACTGAGAATGACATTATGTCACACATTACCACTGTTTAAAACCCCTAGCTGTTGTGATTGGATTTGACTGCAGTAGGTGCCGCTGCTCTTGTTATTGCTGTGTAGCCCTTGATATTGCATTTATTGTGGTTGTGTTATTGTTGTTTCTGAGAGTATTCCTGTCTATGTATACATGTGTTTAATTCTCTGCTGGATCCAATATAATATGTATATTTCTGTTGGCATTCCGTATTTTGTTTTGCTATTTGTTGCGTATGATTTAGCAGTGCATCCACTCGTCCATTGACGTCAAATTACAGCTGTGAGTGTACTATCGTATGGATGTTACTGGTCTCATTTAACTGCAATTGTGTTGGGTTTATTACTTGAAGCTTGTAAAAGGGAATATGCACCCTTAAGTGCTTTGGGTTATTAATGGGTAGAGGCTTGCGATAATTTATTATTTTGCATGTAATCGTTTCCCTTGTTGTGCGTTAAGCGCAACGGAATAGACGCTTATGAAATATGTAAATATTTGGTTTTTCCTTTTGCCATCTTTTTATTATTTGAAAGAACAATTTTGGATTTGTATTCCCATGATCAGTGAAGTGATTTGGGTTTTTTTTTTTTGAAAGGGGTTGGGTAAATTTAAATCGGACCACAAAGGTTGTTTTTACCATTATGTTGATTGTGATATATATATTGTTTTCCCATTGTGAGACCTTTGTTCATAATTTATTATTCTTCAGTGTTATTATTTGTAGGACACTATGCAATGGATGTCATGGTTTAATTTATTGTATGCCTGTTTGGGTTATGGATTTGCAAACGGATGATTGCCCACAACTCAGTGCAGAAATTTCATGTCTGTTCCCTTTTCTTGTGTTAAACATATTGTGTGTGTGTGTGTGTGGGTACGGTGTACTTGTCACTCAGTGTTATCTTTTCAAGAGGGATTATGCTAATGTATCCCAGGAATTCCAACAAAAGTGGTATTTGTTTGTATCAGTGAGTTTCCCTTTTTTCCAAGTGATATACTCTCTCCCGATGCTTAGGGATTCATGTGATGCTGGGTTGTGGTTAATTCTATTGTGGAATTCACCTAATGACACCTGAGAGGCACAAGGTGAGATGATACATTATGCAGAGCCGTGACTTTAGCCATTGTGGGAATGTCTGCAGTTGTTAAAACTGAATGGGATAGTTTCAAAACCATTGGTCTTGTGTTTGGAAGTGTGGATGGATAATATCTGTATTATTGGGTAATAAAAATGAGGTTATTCGTCGTTGGGAGTGTGAAAGGGGAGAAATTTGGGTAAAAAAAAAAAGATTGTAATGCGATGATGGTTGAGTTTGTCTCTGGATCCACCCGTTACATTTTCTTGGGAGTCCATTTCCATCACAATTCTCACTTGACTGCACGGAGCAGCACATGTAACTGTAAATTATACAAGACACACATCCAGTGAAAGATGGAACTGTTTTAGAGTGGGAAATGGATGGAATACCGATCTCTACATGCAGCAATGATACTTGTGGTTCATTTAGCCATTTACCACTTTTATTTTTTTATTTAGTTTACTTGGAACGATTCCTTGACAATTTTTCCTTCTACCATTATTCAGTGGGGTGTAGATTGTTGCGTACACTTCTCCGTCATAATAAACACATTATCATCAAGGAAGAGGTTGATATTTTCTGCCATATTCATTACATGCACCTCATTGATAGGTATGTATGGAAGGGGGAGTGTATTATTTTTCAGGAACTCTAAAGATTGAGGGTTACCATTGGAGTCAGTCGCCAACTCCATACCATGCATATGGAAACAAGGATGGTAATGGTTCCCGTCTTTTTTTGATATTTGTGTATCACTTGCTTTTGCACATTAAAGTGTACAATTAACAATACATGGTTGCAATGGTGATTCTTAAAAAAACAAAAAAAAACGGCAGTGTGTAATCCTTTGTTTTATCATGGGAATTGGATTTGGATGTTACGAATGCTGTACTCTTCTGACGTGCAGATTTCATTCTCTTATGGGCGTTTCTGTGATAACCCAGTGGACGGTGTTTGTCGTGTGGGACTCTCGTGATAGTGAATGAGTTGATGAATAGTAGAGAGAAGGCGTGTGTGATAGTGTAGTGTAGGATTGATTATTTGTTGTACTCTTCTTAAGAGAAGTGTTACTTGTTTAACGAGGGTGTCCTTATTGCACTATATGTATATATAATTCATAATATTTGAATTTCAACAAAACAAAATAAAAGAAACAAAACAAAATGATAATGATTTTATGCGCATGGGGCACATTTCCTTTTATTTTTATTTTTCAATCCAAAGTGTTTAATGACATTTATGAAAGCTTGCGATAAGAATGGCAAAGCCTTACTTTATGGGGCTACATATTGATGGGGTCTTGGTAAACCAAATTCTACTTTTTTATTTTTTACAGTCTGCCTAACAGTAAGTTTCTGAAAAGCCCACCCAACCCAACCCAACCCACACTGTTTCGAACGAAAGGCGGGTTAAAAGGACTTCTCAGCACTTGCGTTTCGTCAGTTCTGTTATTTATTTAGTAAAAACCACCGGAAAAATTATTTTAGATGTATTTGTGAAAACGGGTTGGGGAATACAGGGTTTACCCAGACAAAGTCAAAAATAGTTGTTTCTCCTTTTTTTTTACTTTCTTACAAATGTCGTCATTATTTCTTGCTCTAAGAACGTTTTGTTTGTTGTTGCCTTTATTCTTTTTTTTTTCGTTTCTCTATTCTTTTTCTTTCTTTCACCCACAAGTTGTCACAGAAAAGGTATTGCAATTCTAGTGTTTGCATGGGGCCTGGTGAAATTGGCATTCTCTTTCTACGACGCTGCGGCATTCTCCAGAATTATGTGTGGGTATTTACTCCCAACTGTATATAAATTTTTCCTAGGGTCGATGAAATTGTGAACTCTCCACGTTAATTTACCAGCGTTGCGGAAAAGACTTAATGGGAGTCTGCGCTATGGTGCTTGGACGAAGAGGGAAGTGAAATAAAGTGAGTGGACACACCTGATATTGCAAAGAATTCTCAGTGTGCTCCTGCATGCGAATTCCAAGCATTAATAATACAGAAAAACAACACAAACAACAACAAGGAAGAGATTTGGTACAGGGTTAAGAGGGGAAAAAATATTGTTACATTACGAAAATAGTTTGTGACCAATATTATTTTATGGTTATTTCTTCTTATGGTTTCTGCTGAAACAGAGCTCGCTTTATTATTATTATTGGTTATTCACACAAATGGAGGATGGTTGGAGAATATTGGATAGGATACCCTTTCTAGTGATCCACACCCACCGTCATTGATATGGATTTCAATGTGCGAGTAAATCATTAGAATTTTCTTGACTGTGACGGTATACTTTTGACCACGTACACGTGCCTACACTCTCTGCCAGGCACTGCCTTGTTCAAGTTATAACTTTGCACAGAGTGAGAAGTATTCCTGCATTATTGGAAATGCATTTCGCACGACGGTCCAAACTCAGAAAAAAAAAGAAAATAATTCCATTCAAACGGTCTAAACAATTCTCTATCAATATTCTGTCGTGCCCCATCCCGTTCTTTTCCCTACTTGAAGAAGGCACTGTATCCAAGTTCAAATTTTAAAGTGGGGGTCTCTGGCATCCATTTGTTTCCGATAAAATAAAACAAAAAAGAGAGAGAATTTATTTGGGCAGACGCATCCGTTACACACTTGGGGTCTCACCCAAACGATTGCGCTGCCCTCTAAACCCACCCCCTTGGGTCGCACTCTTCATTTGCGGTGAGGGATAACTGTTTAGAAATGAATCTTGCTCCATTGCTGCGGGAATTTTGCGAGATGGATGATAACAGGTACATTATTCCTCGCCCAAAGGGGTACCCAATTGCAGCATTTCACGTTCGCAGCATCTCGTTTACGCAATCTTATCCAGTATGTCGTCGTGCGCAAATGGAAAAATCTCACGGGATATCCCTGATAATGGGAGGTGCCAGAGGGTGAATACCGCAATAGTCAAAAGTGAAAAAAAAAAAGGAAAAAGAAAAGAAACGGACACGCGCCTCTTGGTCACCAACGACAAACGGACTTCCCAACGACACGCGTGATGAGTTACATTATTTCTCTTTTAAACCCTAGCCCCCTCGCCCTTCTTCCCCATTTCGTCTTGCGCACCCCACCCGCCACCCAACACGACACGGGAAGCGATACTCACTCGTTCTGCCTCCAAACGGCTGCGAACATGCACAAAAATATAAAACAGCGGTGCACCACGCAGTCCGAAACGAAAACCACATGGTTTCAGGGTCAGGGTTAGGGGTAGCCCTGCTTACAGCGTGCAAAGAGCACAAGCGTGTCACATAAGAAAATTTTTGGAGAGAGAGAGACTGGACGTACGGTAGTCGAGTAAACAGAAACATGTTGGAAGTGACAAAGGGTTGTGTGTAAATATAGATTTTCCTTCTTGTAATATTTGAATACTGTGAGAACCTACTTGTTATCTTCTCTCTTCACTTTTTTGTTTTTCATGCAATGTCATAGGTTAGACACCTCTAGCTCCTTCAAAAGGGTTTTCGACGCGCTCATAACTCGAAAGAGAGTTTTGAAAAGGAATTAAAGTGTGACGGAAAAAATATTCT
>NW_021639852.1:532484-538983 GCF_002087225.1 Trypanosoma theileri | reverse complement strand
TCCTGGAGCGAGCACTGCGATTCATGACGGTCAACCTCTACGACGGGTTACGCACATCCCGAACCATCAAGAAGACGCAGCTCTCGATGACGGACATAAAGAGAGCAGTCGAGATGGGAAAGTTTGAACGCGTTCCGAACGTTGTTAGCGCTGACTGTGTTTTTCCACTGGCGACAACCGCGCATCCACAGGCAGAGTGCAGGAACTCTGCGCCGATCGATCGTAATGGCATCGGCAGAACCGCATCAAATCATACGACACCCGGCCATCGGGACGACTGTCACCAAGACCAACGCTACGATGGCCGTCTCCCGGAAGGTGTTCACGGAGTGAATGTGTTTGCGGTAGCCGAGATGAAAGGACGACGGCACCTCATTACCGAGCCTCACCTCAACGGAGTGCTCTCGAAGGCGGAGATACCACGGTGCGAGTACCCTTCTCGTCTTGCAAGGCGACAGGAGCTGCGCTACGCACGTTACATGCTCCAGATCGATTTTGAGGCGTTTTACGACTCCATCCCGACGATGGAGGAAAAGCTACGCAACAAGTTCGTATTTCGAGCACGGGATGGCGCACTCTATCGACTTCGAACGTTGCCGACTGGGGCACGATGGAGCGTCGCTGTGGGACAGGCCGTGACATGGACAATTGTTGACATTGACACGAGGTGTACCATCCTCACAATGATCGACAATATCCTGATTGCCGCGCCCGCTGGAGAGGAGGTGGAGTTTGTGCGTACGGTGCGGCAGATCATCGACTGCATTGAGGTGGCGAACCTCTGCACGTCTCCCAGTCGTGAAGAACTGAGATCATGGTCAGACAGCGTCATGTTGGAGGAGGCAAGAAAGACAAATGTTTTCCTCGGAGAGGAGTTTACTTGGTTGGAGGGTGAACGCAGGGTGCGCAACTCCATCAAGACCGTGTCGAAACTGAAGCTGGGTCTGGTACAGCAGCCGTACAGGAGTTTCACGTGCAGAGAATTTGCGTCAAACGTGTCACTCATTTTATATGCGTTGCACACCACAAGGTTGAACCCCGCTTCAGCGTTTAATCTCTTGCGTGCGTATCGTGGAGTGTACCGCCAGGTGGAACGCGAACGAGGATGGGATGAACCCATACCCTACCTGGATCCTGGCGTCCGCAACACGATGATGACGTTAGCTGCAGAACTAGTGCATAACCCTTATTGGACCATCGCGGAAGAGGTGACTGCCACCTACAACGATGAAGACTATGACGTCATTTGCTTCACCGACGCGTCAGCAGATGGGTGGGGTGCGATAGTGGTTACAGACCCACCGGCACCATCACAATCAGAAAACATAACAGACGACACATGGACACCACACGCCGCCATATACCAGCAGAGGTGGATCCATGATTTTAACCCGGGTAGAAACCCGCGACCGTCGCAACAGACACAAATCGGACACCGAGAAGAAGGGACGCGACAAGTTCCTCAGGTCAGTAGCGACACGTTCAACGCACGCCACTCGGCACACGCGGAACCCCGGGCGATCCACCTCCTGCTACAACACCTCGAACGCCAGGGTGTGATTGTTCCCGGCGAATCTATCGTTCACGAAGAAGACGTCGAAAGTGACGCAAACGTAAATGGCCCACGACGACGGCCAACACGAGTGGCGGTGGTGACCGACCACTTCCCCATCGCGCATGTGCAAAGGCGGCTAAATGGATTTGGCGGCATCGGACGCGGCTACGCGCTGAACAGGCTCTTCGAATACACGAACGAGCTGTTCCACACAAAGGCGGTGCAGGTGGTCTTCTTTTACATCGCCGGACCCCGCAATCCGGCAGACCACTGCTCACGCAACTTTGGGGTAGACAGGGGAACCCCGTTACTTACTTCACATCCGGCGGACGACTGTCTCGTTCCGCTGTTGAGAACCACGTACGGTCCGATCTGCAAAGGACAAAGCGAAGCAGAGGAAACCCTCCCAGGTGTGGGGAACGATATCGACGTGGAAGACGATATTGACGTGGAGGATGAAGTTGAAGAAATATTAATGCCTCAACAAAGAATGCATAAGGGCTAATCGCGCACTATGGGGAGCGTTCTTTCCAACCCCGAAAGCCAAAGTACAAGCCACAGAAAGCGATAAATATCTGAAAGTATTTACCCGTTAATAATGTGTTGATGTACTGGCCTTATCGGCAAACGTTGTTTCTCAGTTTGACGTACCGTACCACTTGTGCAAACACGTTCTTCCTTTCCTCTTCTTCTCTTCTTTTCTTCTTTTCTTCTTCTTAGTAAAGCGACAGAAGACGTGCTTGCATAGTGCGAAGAGCACAAGCGTGTCGCAGATAGAAAATTCTCGGAGAGAGAGACTGGACGTACGGTGGTCGTGTAAACAGAAACACGCAGGGAGTGACGGAGAGTTGTGTGTATATTGTTTTTTTTGTATTGCTTGAATGCTATGAGAACATTTCTTGTTATTCTTCTCTCTTCACTTTTTTGTTTTTCATGCAATGTCATAGGTTAGACACCTCTAGCTCCTTCAAAAGGGTTTTCGACGCGCTCATAACTCGAAAGAGAGTTTTGAAAAGGAATTAAAGTGTGACGGAAAAAATATTCTCATCTATCTGTGAGATCGCGGAAGAACGCTTCACGGGCGATAAACTCGACAGCGTTCTCAAACTATGGAAAAAGGACCATGATGAAAGCAACACAACAATGCTCGAAGTCCTGACGAGGACCGTATTGGAAGCTTCCCTGACCCAGGACAAAGGCAGCAACACATTGGACGACAAGGCCAAACAGACGGAGAACATCAGTTTACAAGAATTTCTGACACAGCAACAAGACCACGCCTTGTTCCCGTGGAAACGAAAATGCGCAATGGCACAGAATTTCTGGAAAAAAACTTACCGCCACTCACGACGTTAATGAAAGCGGGGAAGCGGCAAAGAAAATGTTCATTTCCAAGGCCAAGATTGGTCACCTAACCCTAACGGAGGTGGTGGCAGGCCGGTACGCGTTCTTTGCAAAAGACCGCGCATATGGTTGGAAGTGCTTCGCAACACTCTTCTTCAATTGTGAAGAGGAACAAAGAGTCCGATTCTACAACTGGGGACTGTTTGCGACATTCGACCCCTGCAAACAGGATACGTATGGAGCCCGAGTGAAGAAACTCAAATACCCTCTGTTCACGGACCACCCGAATTTCATGGAATTAAATATGAAATTGCTCGCCCCGACCGAGGACACCCTTCACGGGGGTTCCTCGGGTGTAACGCTGGAAGTTGAAAAACTTTTCGACATGCAGCGGACCCCAGCGATGAAGTCGCACCTTGACGTGGTGCTGGGGCTTTTAGTGCTACGAGGACCTTCACTGCAGGACATTGCAGTGAGCGCGACAGAAACCAAGACGACTTCAACCCTCGATAAGGTTCCAGATCATGTCCGATCTGGGGAGGTGAGGAGGCCTTATGGCTCTCTGATCAAAACTGCACGACCGTCTCGCGGCGGTAACCATTCACACCCCTCTTTACATAGCAGTATTTATAGAACTCCAGCATTGGACGGTGCTGTTTTTTTTTTGTTCTCAACTACTGCTATTTTCCCTCCTTATTGTGGTATTATTTATAAAACCCTGGCGATTATGCTGCTTTTTTAGGTTTTCAAATAATGCTACAATTTTTTTATATGACGTATCAACGCGGTACAGACAAAAAAAAAAACATGCAGCGGAAAGGTCTCATCAGCGGAGGGGGCTATTCAGAGGTAATTTATGATGCCAATGGGCAACAGATTGCCGCCATGGATATGGGCAACACTCAGCAACAGTTGTCCATCCTAGCGGCCATGATGGAGGAGTTACAGCGCAAACAACGCCAGCACACGAACACACCGACTCCATTTATTAACACGAAACGGAAGGTCACAGGGACAAGGCAGCGAAAGGAGGAGACAAGTGCAGGAGGAAGCAAGGGATGCGGCGGTACTTTTTTCTCACAAACTGAGAAGTGAGAGAGGGAAAAGACTATCGCACCCAACCCTTCTGCTGACACGTCGGGGAAGCAAATCACGTTGTAGTATTTATCGTTGTAGGTAGCGATCACCTCTTCTTTCCAATATTTATCCGCCACCACTGGATTGCGGGAATCTTCAGTGGGGCGACGAACAAGAAAACCATCTTAACAATTTATGACTCGGCACCGTCTCCAATAGTGCAACGAGACCTGGTGCACGCCATCCGATCATGGTGACCACAGATTGAGATCGAAGAAGGGAAATGGGTACGACAAGAACGCTTCAGCGAGGATTGCGGGATCTTCGTGACAGCAAGGTTCTTCGCCACATTCCTGCGGGCACCAATAGTAAACCCCAAAACATTACCTAAACGGTTACGCCCCTACCTACACGAGGTAACGAAGAGCGACAATAAACCATCAAAGGTTCAGTTTCTCTTAACCATGGAGCGCATCTTGCTCGACAGAAAGAGGAGCAAGCTTCTAGGCGGTGGGGAAAACAGCACGGAAACGACACGGGACGATACGGACATCTTACAGACGTACCCAAGCGTGTCCGCTGAGCTACACCGACGTAACTTGGGCTACATGTGGGTGGACCGCGCCATGGCCAACCAAGCGGACAGGGCTTCACGGTCTCTAACAGCGGACAGCGTTGCGATGCGAGCGAAGCGCTACAAATTCGGCCCCGCACAACCACACGATGTCGCGGATGCCATCATGCGCCTGGGATTCCCGGTATTTCCTCTCGGTCAGGCAAACCAAGGAGACAAACAAGAGAGCCTCCTCGGCTTGCCCGAAGAAGGCACGCAAGAAGCCCTTTGCCTCCTACGCCGGGCACTGTTCGTCCAGACAAGGTCCAGGCGCGGTTTACCACAGACCATCCATGCAGGCAAGAGTCCGGAAAACGGCGAGCCGTTGCCAGAGCGAAAATTTATACTCGGTGCAAAGTTCACGGGCTCTATCAGCCGAAAGAAGGGAGCCTCGTCAGGTTATTACACCCCAACACGCAATCCTAAGGAGGCTGTCATTGGAGTATACAGGCCAGCGGACGAAGCAAATTGGCCCACGTATAGTGTTGCAGACGCGACCATGTACCGCAAACGGAAAGGGCGGCAAGAGCGCCTACCCGAGACGGTGGAGAGCAGGCCAAAAACAGCACAAAGGATAACAGACCCGACCCGACCACACGAGCAACCGACTGCACCACAAAAACGCAGTAAGAGGACACGCGAGACTGTGGAGGAGAGTGTGTTAAGCCAGAGGGAATCTCGGCGTGACGACACACGCACCAACACAACACCACAGCAATCCCGAACAGACAGGCCCACGGTGCGCGTGCAGGAACCATCGTACAGAGCTGAAACAACCCAGCACAATGACGAGGAAAAGGACGCACTGGATGCGTTACGGGTCAACCACCGGTTGGGTTTAAACGGACGAGGCAAGCGTCCGACGGGGTACGCTTGCCCACGACACTGGATGATTTATCCAGACAAACCCCCGCACGTCAGCCAGTTGGCATGGGCAGCCGTGACTCAGGCGCAACGAGAAGGACATATTCGATGGTTGCGAGAGCTGCGACAGATGCCAGAGGACTTGTTAACGCTCAGCCTCCCAGAGGCAGCGATAGAGCTGGTCCGCCGCGCTGCGGTGGCGCGAGGATGGAAGTGGACAACCATCTGCAAAGCGTTGGCACTCATCAAAGGCGCCCTCCTCAACCTCCCGCTGTACACGAACCAAAGAGAAAGCATCGACATCTCGAGGAACCCCAGCTGACGAGCCGCAACACAAGCAGCACACAGGTTCGAACGTCGTGCGCCCACCAACCCTCCGGCACCGGTGACGTACGAGGAGATGAAAAAGGCACACAGGGTACTCGCGAGAGAGTGCCCACACGCAGCCCTGTTTCTCATGATGATGTGGTGCAGCGCGGCGAGGGCAGGCGACATCGGATCCCTCCACGCGGCGGATGTGCGCGTCGAACCGGTGACGGGGGGTGCGAAGAACATGGCACGCCTGACGATGACGATGCGGTACGGCAAAGGGGCCAGATTTCGCGGCACGTATCCGGTAGGGGCTGTGATACCACGCGAGGACGCGTCTTTTCTGCGGCACCTCTTGTGTCAGCGTCTACCACATCAGAGGTTGTTCCAGGACGTCACGGAACTGAGGAACAGGGTGCGCCAGGCACTGCGGAGCGAGAACCCGCTATCCGCCCTTCCATCGGTACGGAAAGGAGCAACGCGACACCTGGCAGCACAAGGGATGTCGGAGGAACACCTCATGCGCATGACGGGGCACACCGGCATCGACACCCTGCGACGGTATCTGGGTTATGGCCTCCAAATGACACGGGAGGCAGAACACGCACAGGACAACGCCGCCCGTGCCCTCCTCGAGCGGAGTTCTTAGGCAACAAGGCCCCAAGCGCACGCGAACTCGGGCTCAACGACGCCACGTTGTACGCCGAGATACTGCGAGCGGAAGGAAAGGAACTCCC
>NW_021639852.1:527544-527808 GCF_002087225.1 Trypanosoma theileri | reverse complement strand
TGTTCCTATTCTCATTTCCATCTTTATCGTTCGACGTTTCTACCCCAAAGTGCCGCGACAAAGAGTCCGCCGGATTCATTTCGCCCTTAAGATAGTAAAAAATTACCTCAATGTCGTACTCGTACCAAAGATTGTAGGTAGTCTCGTACAGCTTGTTTAATGAGAAGCCTCTGCCAATGCCACCAAAGCCGTTTAAGCGTTTCTGTGCAGCCGCAATCGCGTAGTGATCCGTCACCACCGCGATGCGCATACCAGGTCTTAGCG
>NW_021639852.1:527184-527534 GCF_002087225.1 Trypanosoma theileri | reverse complement strand
ACGCGACTAAACCCGGCAAAGATGTTCCGACTCTTGCGGGCCTACCGATACTTTTACCGACAGGTGTCTGGTGGCGCAGACTGGGACGCACCGGTGCCGTACATCCATCCGAAGGTGCTCGATGAGCTTAGCCGCATCTCGAATGAACTGATCAAGAACCAGTGGTGGCGCATCGACCCACCACGACATGCCGACTACAACAACGACTCGTACGATATCGTTGCCTATACGGACGCCTCCCGCGAAGGATGGGGAGCCGTGGTGCACTTTCAGTTCACGGGCGAAGTGACTACGTTACAGCAGCGTTTTGTCACCCACCACCAGCGTCCGTTTTACAAGGGACAGCCAAC
>NW_021639852.1:524031-525141 GCF_002087225.1 Trypanosoma theileri | reverse complement strand
TCTACGCCTGGTATTTGCTGCTGCCGTTTGAGGTCTAGCATCAGCCGGTACACGTCGCGGTCGCAAATACCGAGGTCCGTTGCCTTGGGTGCCTTCACTCCAAGGTGCTTTGTGCTTACAAGAGGAGGTGCTCCTCGTCGTTGGCCTGTGTTTGCACGGCGTCCGTAGTTGTCTGCTGGCCACGTCCGAGATAGATATTGAGCGTCGAGTCCTGGGTGTGGCCCGTCATGCGTCGCAGCTCCTCCATTGTCATGCCCAGCTTGGCGCAGTACCGGATCGCACCCTTGCGCACTGACGGCAACGCCATGGTCGGATCGATGGATTTGAGTACATTCGACACCATCTTGCGTACCATGCTGGAGTCCTCGCTCGTGAAGAGCGGAGCGCCCTTCTTCTTGATGCTGTTCAGGTGCTTGAGCAGGATGAGCGCTTCGTCCTCGGCCAGCGTGGTCGCCACCTCGTACGGGGTCCGAAAGTGGGACGCTTTGCCTCGCGCCATCCACACCAGAACTGGGTAGCGCTGTGGGACGCCCTCGGCGTTCGACACCACGCGCAGGTGAGGTAGCGGCGCCTTCCTGTTTTGTCCATTGTTGGGTGCTGCTGATGCTGCCGTTGTCGCCATTCCGCTATCGTAGCGTTTAACAAGTTTTGGCGTTCCATGTCAGTTCGTAGTTCCAGAAGGTTCTTTAGTCTCGAAAGGAAGACCGCGCGTGCCGGCGGCTCCTCGCAGTGGCGCAAAACTGTGCCGAACAAACGGCGGACCATTTTGGTCAGACAGGGCGTGATGTGGACATTCACTTGGGCCGCAAACGCAAAAAAATGCATGGACATAAAAACGCCGCAGTCTTCGCTAGACCGCACTTGCCGTACAATTGGGGCAAAGTCGACCGTGATGATGCCATCGTACGGTCTGAAAGAACGTCGCACATCCCGCTCCACTGGCGGTGGCGGTGCCGAGTCGTAAACACGTAGCACGTACGTTTTACGTTGTTGTTGTTGTTGTTTTTCGTTTATATTGTTCAATGATGCGGCTTGGGAGGATAATGAAAATACCCCCGCGATCCAATGAGATCGTGTGAAGAGCGGGATGTATATAAGTCCACTAGTGTT
>NW_021639852.1:521293-523661 GCF_002087225.1 Trypanosoma theileri | reverse complement strand
GTAGTTGCCACCTCCATTGTTAGCAGAAGCCCGTACACCCTTTAACTCGGAGCGTAGATATTGTATCTCCTTGTATAATTGGTCAAATCTATCCTTAACCGGTGCTCCGTCCCAGTATCCTGCTTGATTATTGTTTCCATCGAATACTGGTATGAAAGGCTCACCTCCGCTGAGGGCATTGGTTGCAGGAGGAGATTGGGCGAAAAAGGCGCGGCTTTTCGGGTAAAGGAACTGTAGTGCTTCCATGTTTGTCGCCCCCGTATTTGGCGGTCGTTGTACTTCAACAGCTTCGTCCATCATGCACCTATTCTGGGTGTCCATTTGTTTGCCTGGAAAGAGAGGGAATATAAGGTTGCCGGACGCGACGGCTGTTGACATAGAATCCTGTATAAGTTCATTTGCATTCTGATATACCCACCAATTGTGCGTAGCGAGGCGCTCCTCAGCGGACATGTTGAGCAGCATGTCAGCCAGCATAATGTGCGGATGGCTCGATCCGCTGTACAGGAGCGTCATGAGAATGAAACTCACCTCTTGTGAAAAAGGATTGTTGGATTTCATCCTTTCTACTAACGCCTGCTGTAACAAGGCCCGTATCTCGGGTTTTTTCGCAATGGCTTTTAAAACGTTGCGCCGTTGAATATGTTTGTCAGCTTGTTGGCTCCGCGGATCTGTTTTATATAGGCTGTCGCGTTGAAAAGTGGCGATTATTTCTGCACTAAACCTGCTGAAGTCAGCCGGTGGTAGTTCGACACCCTTCTCCGTGCTCGGCATTCGCGAAAGAACGATCTGGATTGATCAAAAAGTAGAAACAACCGAAGCAAACACTTAGACTATCAGTTTGTGTAAAAACACAGAAAACAAGAGAGAAGAGATAGACATTACCGTTGCAATAAGTTACATGCGATGATATGCGCTTGAGCTTGCAGAGTTTGTATATAAAACAAACAAATATATCACAACGTAATAACTTTAAAGACCGTTTCATATTTCATCCTCAAAATTCACCTCACCCTATAACACCAAAACAATTCTCTTCTGAGACTCTTGTTCCCATGAGCCACGCTCGTGGGAAAGCAAACTGCCCTGTTCAAGTTATAACTTTGCACGGAGTGGGAAGTATTCCTGCATTATTGGGATTGCATTTCGCACGACGGCCCACGCACACACACACAAAAAAAAAAAAATGACCCCATTCAAACGGTCTAAACAATTCTCTATCAATATTCTGTAACGCCTCATCCCGTTCTTTTCCCTACTTGAAGAAGGCGCCGTGTTCGAGATCAAATTTTAGAGTGGGGGTCTCTGGCGCCCATTTGTTTCCGATAAAACAAAAAAGTGAGAGAATTTATTTGGGCAGACGCATCCGTTACACACTTGGGGGCTCGCCCAGGCGATTGCGTCACCCTCCAAACCCACCCTCTTCGGTAACGCTCTTCATTTTCGGTAAGGGATAACTGTTTAGAAATGAATCTTGCTCCATTG
The DNA here is from genome assembly GCF_002087225.1 of Trypanosoma theileri. Classification (NCBI taxonomy): domain Eukaryota; phylum Euglenozoa; class Kinetoplastea; order Trypanosomatida; family Trypanosomatidae; genus Trypanosoma; species Trypanosoma theileri. The sequence continues at coordinate 522,176 of NW_021639852.1, read as the reverse complement.
CTGCGGGAATTTTGCGAGATGGATGATAACAGGGGCATTATTCCTCACCCAAAGGGGTGCCCAATTACACCATGCCACGCCCGCAGCATCTCGTTTGCGCAATCTTGATCCAGTATGGTGATGTGCGCAAGTAGAAAATCTCACGAGATATCCCTGATAATGGGAGGTGGCGGAGGGTAAATGCTGCAATGTCCGAAGGTTCAAAAAAGGAAAAAAAAAGAAAATAAACGGACACGCACTTCGATATTTCCCAACGGCAAAGGGACTTCCCAACGACACGCGTGATGGGCAGCGGGCTTTCCCACGGGCGTGGCTCTGGGGAACAAGAGTGTCAGAGAGGAATTGTTTTCTGTTAAGGGCGATGTGGATTTTGAGGGGGAAATTTGTGGAGGGAAAAATTTTTGTAATTTGTTTATTCTATATATAAACTCTGAAAGGGCAAGCGGGTATGATCGCATTTGGTTTGCTGCAACGCTAATGTCTATCTCTTGCTCTCATGTTTTTTCTGTATTTCCATACAAACTGATAGTCTGAGTGTTTGCTTCGGTTGTGTCTCGTTTTTGATTCAATCGAGATCGTTATTTTCGTGCCCTCCCACCACATCCCTGTAGATTTTTATTTTATTTTATTTTTACTTTTCCACCCAGTGGACCGGCATGCGCTGCTGGAGTAACCGGAGCCGTGGGCGCAGTCTTTGCCACGTTGTCTTCCGGCCTCCGATCATGAGACTGTCCTTCACCTCAAACAAATGAGCTGAAACAGCAGCGGTGTTTTTTCTTCCAATGCTTTTTTTGTATTCATTTTTCTTGTTTGTTATTACTTTGGCTTTGCGTTTTTTCTTTCCAATTTTTCCTTTATCTTGCGATAAAGTTTTGAGTTTTTT
>NW_021639852.1:517030-518212 GCF_002087225.1 Trypanosoma theileri | reverse complement strand
GGGCCATGCGACCACGCAAGGACGCGACTGTCCTCCAACACTCCTTTTAGCCAGCATCTTCCACATCAGCGACTGTTTTCCAGGACGTCACGGCACGCCGGAACAGGATACGCCAGGCACTGCGGAGCGACTACCCGCAATCCGCCCTTCCATCATTACGGGAAGGAGCGACACGACACCTGGCCGCTAAAAGGATGTCTGAAGAGCACCGCATGAGCACGACGTGGCATACCCGCATCGATACATTGCGACGGTATCTGGGTAATTATCTCCAAATGACTCGGGAGGCAGAACGCACACGGGACAACGACGTCCGTGCCCTCCTTCGAGCGGAGTTCCCAGGAAACAAGGCCCCAAGCACACGTGAACATGGACCCTAGTTTTTATCTTCAAAAACATTCGTCTCTCTTTACAAGTCAACAATGAGACAACAAAACATCAACAGCAGTAACAACACCAGCATGCAATATACTCCATTGGCCACTCCATTTGAAAGACGCCACCCCCTCCTCAACATCGAGGCCGTCCGAGGATTGCCCACAGCGCATACGGCTGCCAGGGACTTCCTGGAGCGTGCGCTACGTTGTATGGCGGCCAACCTTTTTCGACGAGTTACGCACATCCCGAACCATCAAGAAGACACAGCTCTCGATGACGGACGTACGGAGAGCAGTCGAGATGAGAAGAGGTTCGAACGCGTACCGAACGGTTTTGGTCACCACTATTCTTAACGGGCAACAGCAACACAGCCACCGGCGGATTGCAGGAACTATGCACCCACCGACGAAAGTGGCATCGGCATAACCGCATCATAATTATACGACACCCGGCCATCGGGACGACTCTCGCCAATTCCAACAACGGATCAACAATGGCCGTCTCCCAGAAGGTTTTCACGGAGTGTTTCTGTTTGCGGACGCCGGGATGCAAGGACAACAATGCCTCTTTACCAAACGGTTGATCCTATTTTACATGGTCAATCTGTGGCTGTCGATGGTATTGGTTCAATGCACGTCTTTCTTCAGCACGTCTCCCAGAGTGACGAATTGCGTTATCACGGTGGAGGAGTAGTGGATGAGTATCGTGCGAATTAATCGTCAAGTAGTGCGACAGGTACGTGATATACGAAAGCATTTGTCAAATCAAACAGCAGCGAGCGGAACGAAAATTACTACTACGTAA
>NW_021639852.1:515507-516382 GCF_002087225.1 Trypanosoma theileri | reverse complement strand
GAGGAAAACGAAACAGTACTCACGGCCATAAGAGTAGTATAAGCGAAAACAGTGAACACAGGACTTCACCAACGACGATCACTAATTCTGCTTCTCCATTGGAAGAAAGAGCAGAAAAAACAAAATATAAAAATGATAGGAAAAAGCGAGTAGAACATTGCCATCATGGGCCATCTTCTCTGGAGGGGAGAAGTTTGATATCTCTACTGGACGCTTTGGTGATCCCATCATGGGACACTATCAGGAATTAAGCGATGAACGCTTTAGAGTTCTCGCATCGTGGGAGGCCCAAGATAAATGGGCCGTGGGACGTCCATTACCCCAACGGTCCTCTGCAGGATATAAACTGCAGTGGGCAGAATTACAACAACAGGCACGCGACGATGCCGTTGACCACGAGTATGCGCGCAAAGCGCAAGAGAACAGATGGTCGTAATGCAAAACAAATAACCCCGCGACGAGGGAAGAAGAAGAAACAGCAAAACACCATCACCAAGAATAACAACAACAACAACAACAAAAAGAAGATTGACCACCATAAAACAGCGCAGCCTTGTTAAACACATGTTCGTATGGCTTATGTTCACTTACGACCTTTACTGTTACCTCGAGTGAATGAAATATCAGGTATAAACAGTCTAACGCTGCTTACTGAGATGGAAGCCTCCGCGACGTGAGGCGGGAGATATGGTCATTAGAGTAGCCACAAAAAGGCTAACGCAACTATGGGGTACACGGGTGAACCCCGCCAAGTACTACACACGTACAGCGGACGACTGCCTCGTTTCCGCTCTGGCAAACCCCCGACGGCCCAATCCGCAAAGGGCAATAGCGAAGCACACGAGGCTCTCGCTGAGGTGGAGAATACTAATAAG
>NW_021639852.1:511980-512847 GCF_002087225.1 Trypanosoma theileri | reverse complement strand
AACGTGTGTGGTGCTAATTTGCGGGAGCCCAACACACAAGCAGTGCTAGAAGGAGGAGACTTTGCGAGCGGAAAGACGTCCAACCTCGAACTGGACGGTATTTTCACGAAATATTTACCAAAACATTCGGTTTTACCGTGCGACACCCTCCCACGCATGACGCCACAGCGAGCGACGGAAATCGAACGTCTATTTCAGGAAAGAGGGAGACAATATCTCTTCTTTCCCATATTTATCCGCCACCACTGGATTGCGGGAATCTTCAGTGTGGCGAAGAACAAGAAAATTATTTTAACCATTTATGATTCGGCACCTTCTCCGATGGTGCAGCGGGATTTGATACGCGCCATCCGATCATGGTGGCCGCAGATTGAGATCTACAACGGGGAATGGGTACGACAAGAACGCTTTAGCGAGGATTGCGGGATCTTTGTGACGGCAAAGTTCTTCGCCACATTCCTGGGAGTACAACTGCAAAACCCCCAAACGCTGCCTAACCGGCTGCGTCCCTACCTACAAGAGGTAGCAAAGAGCGACGATAAACCATCTGTGGAAGAGTTCCACGCAGACATGAAGCGATTTTTACTCGACAAGAACAAAGGCGAGCTTCTAGGCGGTGGTGAAAACACCACGGAAACGGCATCACACGTTACAGATATCCTGCAGACGTACCCCAGCGTTTCCGCCGAGATGCACCGACGTAACTTGGGCTACATGTGGTTAGCCAGCGCAATGGCCAACCTAGCAGACGGAGGGTCGCGGTCCCTTATCTTGGACACTGTCGCGATGCGCGTAAGACGTCACAATTTCGCACCCTCCCAACCGCACGACATTGCGGATGCCATCGTGCGCCTAGGCTTCCTTGTA
>NW_021639852.1:510048-510442 GCF_002087225.1 Trypanosoma theileri | reverse complement strand
TTTCGCGGACCATACCCAGTGGCGACGATATTGCCCAGGAAGGACGCGTCGGTTCTGCAACAAGTGTTGAACGACCGTCTTCGGAAACAGAGACTGTTTCCGGACGCCAAGGCGCTTCGGGACAGGGTGCTCCAGGCACTGCGGAACGAGAACGTGCTCTGCTCCCTCCCGTCAGTACGGAAAGGGTCGGCGAGACACATGGCCGCGCAGGGGGTTCCGGAGGAACAAATCATGCGCTTGACGGGGCACACTCGCCTGGAAACATTGCAACGGTACCTGGGTTATGGCCACCAGCTAACGCGGGAGGCAGAACTCGCACGGGACAGCGTCGCCCAGGCCCTCCGCGAGCCGAGTTCCTAGGCAATAAGGCTCCGAATGCTCGCGAACTTGGCCT
>NW_021639852.1:508527-509035 GCF_002087225.1 Trypanosoma theileri | reverse complement strand
ACACCGACTTAACGGTACATGGCCCAAGGCGGCGGCCATTTCGAGTGGCGGTTGTGACAGACCACTTTCCCATTGCACACGCGCAGAGGCGGCTCAACGGCTTTGGTGGCATCGGTCGGGGCTACGCGCTGAACAGGCTTTTCGAGTACACGAATGCTCTGTTCCACAGGAAGGCGGTGCAAGTGGTCTTCTTTTATATCGCCGGCCCCCGCAATCCGGCGGACCACTGCTCCCGCAACTTTGGGGTAGACGACGGAACCGCGTCAATCTCTTCGCATCCCGCAGACGATTGCCTTGTCCCACTCTTAAAAACCACCTATGGGCCCATCTGCAAAGGACAAAGTGAAGCAGAGAGGCCTAGTATATTTGTGGAAGACGATATGGATATGTAATGCCGCAATAAATAAGGCATAAGGGCTAATCGCAAACTATGGGGGGCTTTTGTTCCACACCCCGAAAGCCGAAGGACGAGCCATAGTAAGCGAAAAATATATCTTATTTTCCCGTT
>NW_021639852.1:500853-507909 GCF_002087225.1 Trypanosoma theileri | reverse complement strand
TTTCACCCTCAAAATTCACATCACCCTATAACACCAAAACAATTCTCTTCTGACACTCTTGTTCCCATGAGCCACGCTCCTGGGAAAGCCCACCCGCAACCGTTTGCCGAAAACCACCGAACATCAACACATTATCAACGGGAAAATAAGATATATTTTTCGCTTACTATGGCTCGTCCTTCGGCTTTCGGGGTGTGGAACAAAAGCCCCCCATAGTTTGCGATTAGCCCTTATGCCTTATTTATTGCGGCATTACATATCCACATTGCCTTCCACAATGACAATAGGTTTCTCTGCTTCACTTTGTCCTTTGCAGATCGGTCCAAAGGTGGTTCGTAAGAGTGGAACAAGACAGTCGTTTGCTGGATGCGAAGAGATTGACGCGGTTCCGTCGTCTACCCCAAAGTTGCGGGAGCAGTGGTCCGCCGGATTGCGGGGGCCGGCGATATAAAAGAAGACCACCTGCACCGCCTTCCTGTGGAAGAGATCATTCGTGTATTTGAAGAGTCTGTTCAGCGCGTAGCCCCGACCGATGCCACCAAAGCCGTTGAGCCGCCTCTGCGCGTGTGCAATGGGAAAGTGGTCGGTCACAACCGCCACTCGAAATGGCCGCCGCCTTGGGCCATGTACCGTTAAGTCGGTGTCAGCGTTTCGCGTCTCGTCGTTGGCGACGGTTTCATTATGGGCGAAAGATGCACCAGGAACTATCACCCCCTGGCGTTCGAGGTGCTGCAACAGGAGATGGATCGCCCGTGGTTCCGCATGTGCCGAGTGGCGTGCGTTAAACGTGTCGCTGCTATGTGGAGCTTGCCGTGCCCCTCCTTGATGCCCGAGGTGTGTCCGCTGTGGCGGTGGCGGGTTGAGATCATGGATCCACCTCTGCTGGTAGATGGCGGTGTGCGGTGTCCATGTGTCGTCCGTTTTGTTTTCTGATCGGGGTGGCGTGGGTGTATTCGTCACCACTATCGCACCCCACCCATCGGCGGAAGCGTCGGTGAAGCAAATGACGTTATAGTCGTCCTCATTGTAAGTGGCGGTCACCTCTTCCGCGATGGTCCAGTATGGGTTCTGCACCAGTTTTGCAGCTAGCGTCATCATCGTATGACGGACGCCAGGGTCCAGGTAGGGAATTGGCTCGTCCCAACCTCGTCCACGGTCCACCTGACGGTATACGCCGCGGTACGCGCGCAACAGGTTAAACGCCGAAGCAGGGTTCAACCTTGTGGTATGCAAAGCATAAAGAATGAGGGACACGTTGGAGGCAAATTCTCTGCATGTAAAACTCCGGTGCGGTTGTCGCACCAGGCCCAGCTTCAGTTTCGACACCGTCTTAATCGAGTTTCGCACCTTTCGCTCACCCTCCAACCAAGTAAACTCCTCACCAAGGAAAACAGTTGTCTTGGTAGCTTCTGCCAACATCACGCTGTCTGTCCACGAACGTAGTTCTGCACGACTGGGGGACGTGCATAGGTTTGCAATCTCCATACGGTCCACGATCTGCCGCACCGTCCTCACAAATTCCACCTCTTCTCCAGCGGGCGCAGCAATCAGGATATTGTCGATCATTGTGAGGATGGTACACCGCGTGTCAACGTCGACGATTGTCCACGCCACAGCCTGTCCAACCGCGACGCTCCATCTCGCTCCGGTCGGTAGCGTGCGAAGTCGGTAGAGTGCGCCATCTCGCGCCCGAAATACGAACTTGTTGCGCAGCCCTTCCTCCATCAATGGAATGGAATCGTAAAACGCCTCAAAATCAATCTGAAGCATGTACCGTGCGTAGCGCAGCTTCTGCCGCCTTTCAAGACGAGACGGGTACTCACACCGTGGTATCTCCGCCTTTGAGATCACGCCGTTGAGGTGGGGCTCGGTGATGAGGCGTCGTCGTCCTTTCATCTCTGCGACCGTAAACACATTCACTCCGTGGAAACCCACCGGGAGACGACCATTCTTGCGATGTTCTGGGTGAGCGTCGTCACGATGGCTGGGTGTCGTATGAGTTTGTGCGGTTATGCTGATGCCATTGTGGTCGATGGGCGAAGAATCCCTGCACTCCGCCTGTAGCTGCGCGGTTGCGTCCAGTGGAAAAGAGCAGTGTGGGGCAACAACAACGTTCGGGACGAGTTCAAACTTACCCATCTCGACTGCCCTCCGCGTGTCTGTCATCGAGAGCTGTGCCTTCTTTATGGTGCGAGATGTGAGCAGGCCGTCAAAAAGGTTGGCCGTCATGAAACGCAGTGCTTTCTCCAGGAAGTCTTTGGTGGTTGTATGCGCTGTGGGCATTCTGCGGACGGCCTCGATGTTGAGTGGCGTGGTGTCCTTCAAATGGAGTGGCCAAACCGCAGTGTCTTGGATAGTTCCGTTGATTGAATCAACCACATGGGGCGGCAATTCCTTTCCTTGTGCTCGCAGTATCTCTGCGTACAACGTGACGTCGTTGAGGCCAAGTTCGCGAGCATTCGGAGCCTTATTGCCTAGGAACTCGGCTCGCGGAGGGCTTGGGCGACGCTGTCCCGTGCGAGTTCTGCCTCCCGCGTTAGTTGGTGGCCATAACCCAGGTACCGCTGCAATGTCTCGAGGCGAGTGTGCCCCGTCAAGCGCATGATTTGTTCCTCCGGCACCCCCTGCGCTGCCATGTGTCTCGCCGACCCTTTCCGTACTGACGGGAGGGAGGAGAGTACGTTCTCGTTCCGCAGTGCCTGGAGCACCCTGTCCCGAAGTGCCTTGGCGTCCGGAAACAGCCGCTGCTTCCGAAGACGGTCGTTCAACACTTGTTGCAGAACCGACGCGTCCTTCCTGGGCAATATCGTCGCCACTGGGTATGGTCCGCGAAAGTGGGCTCCTTTGCCGTACCGTATGGTCATCGTGAGGTCCGTTAAGCTGTCCGACTCCGTCGTCTGTTCGACTCTTACATCTTTTTTGAGAAGAGTTGCGATGTCGCCCGCCCGCGCCGCACAGCACCACATCATCATCAGGTATAGCGCTGCGATTGGGCACTCTCTCTCGAGTGCTGCGTGTGCTTTCTTCATCTGTTCGTATGTCACCGGTGCTGGTGGGTTGGTCGGTTCGCGGTTTTCGAACTTGTGCGCTGCCCGCGTTGCTGCTCGCCAGCTGGGGTCCTTTGAAATGTCGATTCCTTTGCTTTGGTTGGAGTAAAGTGGTAGGTTCAGGAGTGCTCCGCTGATGAGGGCCATCACTTTGCAAATGGTTGACCACTTCCAATTCCGATTCAAGGCCATGCGGCGGACCAGCTCACGGAATTCAATCCATTCAGGGAATCCAAACATATTCAATACTTTGTTGGGGTAGGGAAGGGGTAACATGAAATTAAATATTCTTATGGGGCAAGACGGAAAGAGTGGGAGTCCTCGAGGGTTCCCTAACCCTTTCACATGGCAGCATTTTAAGTTCAAGTGATAAGCAAAAATTGGGGAAAATAGTTTCCGGAGATGCATTAACTGCAGCAGACTCTCAAATGATGGAAAAGTCAAGATTTCGTGGAAGACTTTTTGTTGTAAAAGATGAAATAATGAAACTCAGAAATGATCATCATACTATACGGAGTGAAATAAATGAACTATTTCGTATGTCACAAGAAGGTTTTCATGTTTTGCATGAGCAAAGTGATAAAATACAATACTCTATTACTGAAGAAAGTAAAGTAATAGCCTCACAGATTGCAGCAGATGTGGTGAATGATATGGTGCGACAAACTGTTTTTGATCGACTTAGGGAACAAGGTATTGTCCTTCAGCAATTCCCGGGTCCCCCATCTAGCTTAACAGATTGGGAATGGACGCAGAATCAACTCTATGATATCATTGTTAACCCATCTAGAGAACAAATAGCTGCAGCCATTCTTAAAAATCACGACAAACATGAGAATGAGGATGTAGAATCGAAAGAAAAAAAGAAGGAGAAAAACAAAAAAATGGGAGAAGAGGTAAAAGAGGAAATAAATAAGGAAAAGGAGAGCAATAAGGAAATGGAGATGGATAAACATGATGAAGCTCCACGTGATCCTGGGCGTCCTTTGTTATACCGTGGGCAATCAGAGAAATCACCAGATGGGCAACGTGGAGTTGCATCCTTTTTCCGACAAGTGAATTCATTAGGAGAAGAAAGAGGAGGAGGAGTAGGAAAGAAAACTGCCGAGTCAATTCCATCAACCAACACTCATCATGTTACTGGGGGTGGTGCAATGGATGAAAAGACGCCAGCGGCACTGCCCAAGCACACACTAAGAGAAGGAAAGGAATAAACAAACAACAAGAATAATGATCCCATGACTGGAACAGCATTAAGCGATTATACACATACTTCGCAATTTTTGGAAGGAGATACATTAACAGGCAATTATGTTTATTCAGATGAGGGTGGTGTTAACTATGGTACTTGGAAAAGGCCTGGAAACGAAGATCTTGGGGACGATAATGAAAGTATGTCTCCAAGTGGTGGTGGAGGATTTGGATTTGGATTTGGGGATGAAGTGGGGTTAGATAAAAGATGGAGACAAATGCATATGAACGTGCTCAAGGGCACAAACCCTTATGGCAATACTGCTTTTGCAAACCGCTTTGATCACCAGTCGCTGGGAGTGTATCCACAATACAGTCAAAGTCCTGCCATTAGCCCCAAGAAATTTAAAGGAAATATTTTGGAGCATTTAAAAGCAATCAGACACCGTGAAAAACCAGAGGGTATTGAGAATATGGCTCCAATAGTCTACCACTATGTTTTTAAAGGAGCACTTGAAGAGGCTAGGAATGAAGTGCGGAATAAAATCCGTTGGGCAGCCTCACGCCTACGAGGAAATTCTTTTGATAGATTTTTCAACTATAATATCCTACCATACGCAAAAACCGCAAAGCCTTCGCAAAGTGGACAACCAATGGCACCATGGATGGCTTCAGTTATTCGACATTTACGATCGGAGGAGGAAAGGAGAAATAGAAGAGCTACACGCCTTTTGTTTCAGAGAGCGGCAACCAATTTACGCACAAAACATATTTTGAATAGTCAACTCTGCAAGGGATCTGCTATGGCTTCCTATGTTACTCTCTTGTGGAAAAAGTGGACAGAGAGATGGTACAAAAAACGCAAGACGATAAAAAGAGAAGGGGCGGCTGATATTCACCACATGTTGGGCATAATGGTAAGTAACATGAAAAGCACATCGTGACAGCAACAGAGACTGGGAGAACAACTGCGACTGGAGGAAGAGAGACGGCAAAAGAATTTTAAAGAGTTGCGAGATCCCTGTCTGGACCCGAGTAGTGCACACTTTGATCTGGCACACCTTCCGAAGAAAAACGCATGTAAGAGATATCTCAACTAGAAATATATTCCCGCTAACCCGCTTCTCGTGATTTTTTAAAATTAATTTTTGTATTCTACACTGGTGGCAAATGCTTCTTTTCACCATTCACCCCTCATAGGCAGCAGCGGTGTTAACTGAAAGAGATTTCGAAAATTACCTTTCCTTTCAAATATCAAGTTAAATGAGGAAATATGATGTATAAGAAAAGAGAATTGATTTGAATTACATGTAAACAAACCAAACCACGCAGCCTGTACATGTGTATAAAATCCAGGTGAGATGCTTTGTTTTTTTTGTTTTGCTTTTTTTATAGTAAACTTTGTATATTGAGATTTCACGCAACGCTGTCAATTATCATTTGTTTTTAATTTGTTTTTCTACTGAACCATGTCAATCTTTACAAACACAATCAACACACAATTACTCTCACACATCTATTGCCTTTTTATTTATTCTTATTACTATTATTTTATTTTTCCCTCGCAATGCCGGTTCGCCTCTTACCCCCCGGCATCCCCAAAAATTAAAAAAAGGAATCACACCACGATGAATATTAGGAGGGTATGATCACATATATCTCCTTCCACCCCACCCCACGGGAGTCAGAGACCCACAGCCGGAGCGCAACGCGCGGCGCCGCAAACAAAAGCGCAACCACCCGCAGCACACGTAGAAAGCACAAATCACAACGGCAAACCCCCGGCCGGCGCGTCCGACACTCCCCAAAAATATGGGGGTGGGAGCCCGGCCCCGTCACACGGACAAGTCCGGGAGGACCCGGGAAACCTCCCAACTCCACCAAGGAAGAGTAGCACAACGACACAGAAGCTACGAACGACCAAAAGACGAATAAGAACCAATAGAACAACAAAATAGCAGAGGCGCAACTATTGTAGGGGCTGCCTGCTTCGGCCAGAAAACCGCCACCCCACCCCGGCGCCAGAAGCCAACCAAAGTTGTGACAGACGGCGGCGGCGACGCCAGCAGGCCGGCACAAGCCAAAACAACGGAACAACCCAACACCTACAAGGGTTAGCTTGTGTGCGAAAATGTGCCCTAATACCACCGCGAAGAGACCCAGTAGAGCACGGGGGCGGGAAACGCACGGCACTCGCAAAACTGAAAATTCACCCCTGGCGCCGGTGGGGCTGGGAGGGGCGCCCCGGGGACACCGCGAGGAACAAAATGCGTTCTTTTGCGGGGATGTTGGGTACGACCATGCTTGGCCGAATGCAACATATCCCGTCCGATTTGTGAAGTTAAGCGGCCACAGGCCTCGTTAGTACGGAGATCGCTTACTACAGCGCTGGAACCCGGGACGCCGTACCCTCTTCCACTTTTTTTTCGCCACCTTCTTGGGGTAGGCGCCTCGGCTCTGGTGTGACCCATTTCACGCCTTTGGCGATGGCGGCTGCCTCATCGCGGTTGCCAGGCGAGCACTTCAATCTATTCAGGAAAACCAAACATATTCCATACACCGCTGGGGTGGGAGGGAGGGGCCACCATAAACCAAATACTTGTGGAAGAAAATATTCTTATGGGGGAATATATTGTATATTCTTTTCTCCATTTTCTTTTCCAGCCGCCCATGGCAGCAGCTCAATGCCATAAGCACTACCATAGTGGAATTTGTCTTAATGAAAATAACGCTGGCTAAGGGGGCAACCCCCATGTTAAAGGCAACGGGGAAGGGGGAAGGGGGTCATCTTTGCAGAATACCTCTGAAACCCATCTTC
>NW_021639852.1:473987-498748 GCF_002087225.1 Trypanosoma theileri | reverse complement strand
TGGAGTCAAACTCAACAGGGTCTTCTTTCCCCGCTTAGCCCTTCAAGTCCGTTCCCTTGACTGTCGTTTCGCTAGATAGTAACTCGGGACAGAGGGAATCCCACTAATCCATTCATTTGCGTGTACCGATAACACCACAGGACAGTGGACCAGCAACACAAAGTCCCCTTCCCACCCACAGTACACGCACTCAATGACAGTCTCACATGCTCATATCAGAGAGGCGCTACAGCATTCACTAAAATGTACACGGAGTCACACACCTACAGAGAGGAAAAGAAAAACACAAGAGAAGAACAACAACAACAGGATACCAACAGGACACAAAGCACCCACAATACAATAAACACAGATGTCACTCTCATCTGAGAAAAACATTCACCCACACCAGCACATCAACTCAACCCCAAAAAGAAAAACAGACCCATTACGTGAGGCCGAAGCGGACCAGTCTCAGTCCCTCCCCGCAGGTTGCAGTCACTCAAGCAAGCCACACAAACCACAAGAGCAGAAATATGTTTGTGGCAATGCCGTGAGTGACAACACCGAGAGAGAAGGTGAGAACAAAGAAATGTGTTTTCATTACGCGGGCGGTGTGAGTAGCAAGTTGAACACACACACAGAAAAAGACTCAAACACCTACAACCCATCGATCTTTATACGAAAAGAAAAATGTGGAAAAAAAAGAGTGACTGCGTGAGGTAGACACAATAATAGAGCAAAAATAATAAAAAAGAAATTCATTACTTACTGCGGCTGAGATGCCTGGACACAGTCCAATCCACTCCAATGTTAACAACGGAAAATCATTGTGTACTGAACGTGCCGTGACCATATCTTTATTCTTGATGTCCGTGCAGCAGATTGTATAAAACGAAAAAAAAAGAATCATTTCACAAAAAAATGAACACACAAGATACACAAGGTGTATCGGAAACGCAAAAGAGAAACACACAGCTGCACATAATGTGCAATGAAATTATAATGAAACACACACAAAGGAAAAACAATATATAAAAAAAAAAGTAAAGAAAGCTGTGATCACCATGAGAATATGTTCAGGAGGCAAGAACACAATTCCCAGCAGTAGGTGTGAGTGTGTGTGTCTTTCGTACAGGGAGAGCAGTGGGAATGATGCACACATGATGACAGTCCACACACACACACACAAGGATAAGGAAGGTTGGTAGTGTGCGTGTTTGTGTGTCTTGAACCACCTGCCATTCTTCACATTTCAGTCACAGTCATTAAAACATGTTGGGGAAATATCCCATTCCCATGGGTAAAAGCAATAGTTAGTAATATCACGGAACACACACACACACTTCACTAGGAGGGTACAATACGTGGCGGCTAAGCAGTGCCCAGGGAATAATGCCAACAAAGAAAGAGGACACTCCCTTACATAATAATGGTTTGTCATGTGATGAGTGCCATAGGAAGATCAATATATTCGTCCAGCAAAAAATGGAAACAAGAATTTTATCGTACTGGAAAAGTAAAAAGAAGGGCTGATATCCAACCAAAAAAACACCCTTACAATGCATCCATATCCACTTAAACAAAGGTTAGATGTGCAGCTGTTTCTCGGGAACACCGATCAGCACACGAGAGTGCAGCCCAGCACCCACAGCAGAAGCAGCAGTAAGGGGCCGTGGGGTAATGCAGGACTGTTGCTGCTGTCGTTCTTTGTTTTGGCCCTTATCGTCAACTCTTCCACAGCCCTCCTCGTTTTTTCGTCTTTGGTTGCCTCATGTTTTTCTTTGGCCTTCCTCACCAGCTCCTCTTCCTCTTTACTCTTTCTCTTCTTCAACCCTTTTCGTCCTCTCTTTTTCCTCTCTCGCCCTCCTCCCCTACTCTTCTTTGATGATCTTCTCCTGTTCTTCTTCTTGTTTCGCCTTCTCTTCAGCCTTTTTCTTCTCCTGCGTCTTCCTCAACCCCACCTGAGCCACTTTCTTCTCTCCATGTTCCGTCTCCTCTGCGCTGCCTCCTGCCGTTCCCTGTATGCTTTCTTTGCTTGTTCTTTTCGTTGTTGCAGTTGTTTTACTGTTTCCCCATGATTCCCGATCATCGCAGTCAATTTGTTCTTGGCGTCATCCGCCTCCTTCCCATTCATCTTGGCGAAGATGTTGCATCCAAGAAGTTTTGCGTCCAGACTTGTGAAATCCTGTGAGATGTTAAATAACTTGTAATACGTCGCATATGCAAAGCGCAGCTCTTTCTCTTTGATATCCTTGTTCTCTTCACTAGCACTTACCGACCCGAATGTCGTTAGAGCTTTTTTAAGTTCTTGCAAATCTTCTTCCATACCCTCCGGAATCAGTTTCAATAACCTCTCCGTATTCAGCGCCTTTTTGTACGATGCATCACAATTCGTAGAGGCCTTCTCGGCTCTCGGTATTATTTCAATGGCCCTGCTCACCAACTCGACAACTTCTTCTTGGAGCCGGGACGGGGCATCTGGGATCGTCTCGCCTTTCACTTTTTCCTTAATCGCGGCCATTAGGATTTTGATTTCATTCACAACAGCTTCAGCTTCTTTATAATCCGTCTCACATGCCTCCAATGCACTCCTCCGCTCTTCCAACCATTTCTCCCTTACCGCTGATCGACTAACTACTTCATTTACTACCGCCTGTAAACGGTTCCGTGCCTGTTCGAATTCTTGGGCATCAGCAGCGCTCACCACATACAAACAGCACTGCAGAACTACCAACAGGTACACCACACGGCGCAGTTGGACGAACATCGTTGTTATGATTGTCACTGTGGGTTGCTTGGGTCTGTGGTAACAAGGAAGAAAAAGAGGATGAAAAGATACGCACATTTAACACACAAGGCAGAGAACACAGCACCACGGAGAGAGAAAGAGAGAGAGTACACATCACCACAGCAATCAAACACAACACAATGGGGGAGCAACAGTAAACCACTCCATCAACAAAACACCGAGAGTTGCACAGATATTGAAACAACACCTTGAATTCAGAAGGAAAAGGATAAAAACAAAACACCAGTAAATCAACGTCTCTACACACACACCAATGTCTTACTCGGTATTCATACACAAAGTGTCTGAACTCCCATTACAATAAAATCATTACCACGCAACCCGAACACCAAAAACATAGTGTACGTCTAGCAGCAAACAAAAACAATGCCACAAAACATCAGCAAAACAAAGAGACTGTACAAATAAACAACACACTTGCAAAACAGAAAAAAAAATAAACCAATGCAATACCATAATATTTACAACAACACCACAATTGAAATCAAAAAACCAACTCACAACCATAACAACAATGACTGCATTCATCACTGTGACCACGCCACTCCTTACAAACAGACAGAATCAACACACATTTACTCTCACACACATATTACCTCATTATTTAGTTTTTTACTATTATTTTATTTGTTTTTCCAACACAATGACAATTCACCTCCTCTTCTTCTTCCACACCATTTTCAGCAAAAAACTAAAAATACAACCCAAACGCATGTTCTTTACTTCATGACGTACAATAGGAAGGCAAGATCCTACATATCCCCTTCCACTGCTACCCCAAAACGGATCCCAAATCACCACGGTTTTTTTTTTGTGTTTTTCGTTTCTTTATCGATGTTACTCCAATGGCACGAGCCATCAAAAGCAATACATATAAATAAATACATAAATATACATGTATATAATTTGTTTTTGTATTATTGTTTTATTACCGTTGCGCAAAGGTAGTGCGCATTGGTAAAGAAATTACTATGAATCTCGTAGGTGGCGGAACATGGATTTTTTCTTACCTTTCTGAGTCACCCCATTGGCTAAATCCAATTTCCACCACTGGAGGAGATAGTTGTTGCTATCTCTATGGTCATTGCCTCTCCTTTTTTAGCAGCATTCACAAAAAGGCGAAATATGTAAAAGAAACTGCTGCCGTTGGCGCCCCAGGGCCTTCTTGGATAAAGTTTTGTCCCAGCACGACTCTTCTGGCCCCGGTGCTGTATGACGTTTGTAGCCTATGAACCCGAAAACTCTACAAAAGAGAGTTTACTTGCCCATGGTTTCCCCCGAAAGAATAAGAGGTAATGCACCTTGGCTCCAACTTTCGACGGACAAACGCCACCAAGGGGATGCCATTCCGAAGAACGCATGCGTTAAAAGAAAAATAAAAAGAATTTTTTTGTGGGGAGACCACCTCCTGCAAATATTTATTGAGTGCATTTAGTTTCCCTGAATAAATTCATTTGTTCAACCTTGGTACCACGTTGTGGCGGCCCTCATCGCCAAGGACCTGTTTCTGTACAATTCCTACCCCTCTCAAACCCCATGGAATTTATAAATAAAATAAAAACAAATCCATAATGTCACTCTTATTGAACACACAGTCATTTAAAACTCTGGCTTTATGGTTTTGATTCCTGAGTTTATATAATATCGAACTCAACGATTTCGCCGCTCTGTGGTAATATCTCTTTTCTGCAAAAGGCGCGTGAACCACAATGGAAGAACACCACCGTCAGTACCCACAACACTTTATATAATTAAGGGGTTCTTTGATGGCAGAAGGTTTTTTTTTTTTTTGGTATCCTCACGTTTCTCCCTTCGCAATAAAATAACATGGCGTTTTCTATCGTCACTATTTTCCAAATTCGAAGTTTTTTGCTCCGAGGGAAGCAGTGACAACAACAACAACCCAGGTAACGATGAGCCCCGCCGGCATCCACAAACACCGCCCCAAAGAACGCCCTGGCAGACTCTGTTGGTAAGAATGGGCATCAATATTTATTACTCAATCTTCTCACGCTAAAAATGACACAAGGGTTTTTTGTTTGCAACAACGTCGCTTCGGGTAGAAGTCGACGTCACCATATCAATCTTTTTCTTTTTTTTCTTTTACAGATTGCAATATTTCAACAGACCGTCACTTAAAGACAAAAAGACCTTTCTAATGATGTACTAACTTTTCTCGGCGTCACGGTTAAGGACCTGAATCCATTCAGGGAAACCAAACATACTTCATACATCGTTGGGGATAGAGGGGGGCCCCCATAAACCAAACATATATGCGGTAATATTTTCTTATGGGGTAATATTTTCTTACTGTAATCTTATTTCTTTTTGTCCATTTTCTTTCCTTCCTGCCCATGGCAGCTGCGCACAATGCCCAAAGCACTACTACCATAGTGGAATTTGTCTTAATAAAAATAACATGGGTGTTGCCCCCTTAGCCAGCGTTGAAGGCAACGGGGAAGGGGGAAGGGGGTCATCTTTGCAGAATACCTCTGAAACCCATCTTCACTGAGTAAAAGGCGCGCTAGCAGGCCCGCCACACCTTTAAGTAGGGAAAGCAGAATTTGTTCCACTATTCCCAGCCCCATTATATAAGTGAAACACCCCACGGAACCCTCACCCTCTTGTTGCGCGCAAGACGCTGACAAGTTGGCCGCCCGCCTTGGGTGGTAGGGGTTGTGTGTTGTGTGTTCTCCTCCCCCTTCTTTGGGTGAGGGAAAAAAAATGAAAAGGGCGAAACCCGACAACGAGCCTCGAGCTTTACGCACGTAGACTGGTTGCCGGGTTTCTTCCTTTTTCCTCATCTTCTTTTTCTCAAGTTCAAGGCCCTGTGCACGATATTTCAGGCCAACAGCACCGCAGAGCAATGGACTAGCGCGAAGGAACCACGCCACCACCCCAGCCGCCCACACAGACGCCGCAGTGGAGTGATCCAGCAACGCAAAGCGTCCTTCCCATACCCAGTGCACACACAGAATGGCCGTCTCACACGCTCATATCAGAGAGGCACCACAGCAATTCACTAAAATGTACACTGAGTCACACACCTACAGAGAGGAAAAGAAAAACACAAGAAAAGAACAACAACAACAACAGGATACCAACGGCACACAAAGCACCCACAATACAATAAACACAGTTGTCACTCTCATCAGAGAAAAACATTCACCCACACCAGCACATCAACTCAACCCCAAAAAGAAAAAAAAACAGACCCATTACGTGAAGCCGAAGCGGAATAGTCTCAGTCCATCTCCCCGTAGGGTGCAGTCACTCAAGCAAACCACACAAACCACAAGAGCAGAAATATGTTTGTGGCAATGCCGTGAGTGACAACACCAAGAGAGAAGGTGAGAACAAAATGTGTTTTCATTACGTGGGCGGTGCGAGTAGCAAGTTGAACACACACACAGAAAAAGACTCAAACACCTACAACCCACCAATCCCTGTAACAAAATGAAAATGTAGAAGAAGAGTGACTGCATGAGGCAGACACAATAACAGAGCAAAAGAGGAACACACAACTGCACATAACGTGCCATTTATTAGTGAAGAGAAACACACACAAAGGAAAAACAATATAATAAAAACAAAACAAGAAAAAGAAAGCTGTGATCACCATGAGAATATGTTCAGGGGGTCAAGAACACAATTCCCAGCAACGGATGTGTGTGTGTGTGTCTTTCGTACAGGGTGAGCAGTGGGAATAATGCACACACATGATGACGGCCTACACACACACACAAGGAGAAGGAAGGTTGGTAGTGTGCGTGTTTGTGTGTCTTGAACCACCTGCCATTCTTCACATTTCAGTCACAGTCATTAAAACATGTTGGGGAAATATCCCATTCCCA
The DNA here is from genome assembly GCF_002087225.1 of Trypanosoma theileri. NCBI lineage: Eukaryota > Euglenozoa > Kinetoplastea > Trypanosomatida > Trypanosomatidae > Trypanosoma > Trypanosoma theileri. The sequence continues at coordinate 492,103 of NW_021639852.1, read as the reverse complement.
TGGGTAAAAGCAATAGTTAGTAATATCACAGAACACAGAGACACACTTCACTAGGCGGGCAAAGTAAATGACGGCAATACGGAACCCAGAGAATAATGCGGAGAAAGAACAAAACAAACTGGGATATACACCGAAATGGTTTCTCTAATTAGGACCGCAGAACATGTCGTCTCACGTGGCGATGTTGTCATCTTGGGTCCACAACTATTCGCGGAGGGGGCAGGTTTTCCTGCTCCTTATCCTCTCGGCGTTCTTGTAAATTGCCTTGTAGTGCTCTGTAGACTCAAATACAGCAAGGGTAAATGCGGTGTACTTCATTGCTCCTCTTTGGTCTTTGTAGGCTGGGGCCATCAACTCCTCCCTCGCAACATCTCCATCAAAGTGAGCGTCAAGATCTCTCTCGCCACGCAACACAGAACTATCCAATTTCATTCCGGACCCACCACATTTGTATAGGCTCCTCACCCTCTCTATTTCATCACTGGTGAGTTCTTCATACCCCACGTAACCGCTGTTGTTTACACTGCGCTTCATCTTCTGGAATTCCCTCATGGCCAAGGTGAACCCAAGTCCGTGTGCAATCTCGTGCGCAACAACGCGGACATATTCTCTCGTGTCAGCGATCTCACGTGGATCCAATTTGATAATGGCAGATGTTGGGCGTCCATTCTTGTCGTAAGTGCAAATCTTCGTACCCGGTTTTTTGGTAGAAAAACCCAAATAGATCACAAAATCCGTATTGGGAATACCCATCCCATCCTTGCCGTCAAAAGGGGGTACCACCTCAACGCACATTGTACCATCAGTGTCGCGTCTGGGACGTGGTTCGAATGGAACGTCAATCCTCAAATTACCCTTCACAGGCTTGACCTTAAGACGCTCAACATGCATCTCCATGGCCTTGCGCATCACATCCAACAATAAACTGCGGATCTGATAGTCCTTTCCTTTCACCGCTTCACAAACATTCGGGTCGAACCTATCGTATATCTTGGTATATTGATTTCCATACTTGCAGTACAGCAACGCATCCTGAATCATTCCTGGGTTCATAGCAATACGGATGTTCTGCCATTCTTCGTTGGATTCATCATCTCTTGGGAGGACTCTGGCGACCTTCACACCCCAAACGCGGGAATCCTCCGTTTCCGGCATTGGATCCTCGTCCGGATCGGGCGGATACGGCGTCCCGTATTGGGTCTTTGCAATGCACCCGTAGGCACAACACAGCAAGAGCAACGCAGCGAACAACAGATGATGCATGTAGAACTTCTTTGAAAACCCACTTACAAATGTGCTTTTGTGTATAGCTGTCTCAAAATACAAAACAAAAATGAAAGAAAAAAAAGGAGAAGAAATGCATTCAAAAGACACTGAAACAAACGTGCCATGCGCAACACAATGTCATATTGACCATCACAGGCACAAGGGATGCCGAGAAAAACAAAACTCGGCAAACACATGAAGTCTCATTAGCAACACAACATACACGGGTCACACCGCCACCACCCAACCCCACCACTCAAATTACGGTCTGCACTCTTCCTGAGCACAGTCACCCCGTCACTGCGACGCAACAACGAACTCTGCAACCACAGAGGTGGAAACCCTCCGCACACCACAATCCAAAGAAACAACAATAATGGCACAGCAACACTCACCAAAGTATCGCGGGGCGGTGCATCATCGCCTAACCCACAACCCCGTATGCCATTGCGCCTTGCACCCTTCAGAAAATCACAACCCCATGGCGGATCAAAACCCCGTTTCTGCAACCACACAACCACTCCCCACATACCCCGGCCCACGGCATCCGAAACAGTGACACCAGCACATCCAATCAACGACGGTGGGTCCACGCGATCCCCTCACACAGAAAGAGAGAGAGGAAACCAAAAAAAAAAAAAAAATACGCAAAACAAAACCACAAAAATCCATCCAATCAACAAACACCCACACATAAACGTCCATTACCTCTTCGATTGTCCTTTCTATTATCGTATTTCACCTACGGTGCCAGCCGGCAATACCGCAATCGGAGAAGCACCATCGCAAACACCCACCGTCACCTGCACCCACCTCCCCTCTTTCATAATGTGAATTTGGAGGGCACGATCATACATATCCCCTTTCACCCCCAACACCCCACGGGAGTCAGAGACCCACAGCCGGAGCGCAACGCGCGGCGCCGCAAACAAAAGCGCAAGCACCCGCAGCACACGTAGAAAGCACAAATCACGACGGCAAACCCCCGGCCGGCGCGTCCGACACTCCCCAAAAATATGGGGGTGGGAGCCCGGCCCCGTCACACGGACAAGTCCGGGACGGCCCGGGAAACCCCACAACCCCACCAAGGCAGAGTAGCACAACGACACGGAAGCTACGAATGACCAAAAGACGAATAACAACTAGTAGAACGCCAAAATAGCAGAGGCGCAACTATTGTAGAGGCCGCCTGCTTCGACCAGAAAACTGCCGCCCCACCCCGGCACCACCAGCCGGCCAAAGTTGTGACAGACGGCGGCGGCGGCGACGCCAGCAGGTCGGCACAACCCAAAACAACGGAACAACCCAACACCTACAAGGGTTAGCTTGTGTGCGAAAATGTGCCCCAATACCACCGCAAAGAGGCCCAGTAGCGCACGGGGGCGGGCAACGCACGGCACTCGCAAAACTGAAAATTCACCCCTGGCGCCGGTGGAGCTGGGAGGGGCGCCCCGGGAACACCACCAAGAACAAAATGCGTTCTTTTGCGTGAATATCGGGTACGACCATACTTGGCCGAATGCACCATATCCCGTCCGATTTGTGAAGTTAAGCGGCCACAGGCCTCGTTAGTACGGCGACTCAGTGATGGCGCTGGAACCCGGGACGCCGTACCCTCTTCCACTTTTTTTTCGCCACCATCTTGGGGTAGATACCTCGGCTCCGATGTGACCCATTTCACGCCTTTGGCAATGGCGGCTGCCTTCCAGCGGTTGCCCGGCCAGCACTTTAATGCATTCAGGGAATCCAAACATACTTCACACACTGTTGGCGCAGGAGGGGGGTGGGCGGGGTCCCGATAAACAAAACACTTGTGGAAGAAAATGTTCTTACGGGGAATATATTGTATATTCTTTTCTCCATTTTCTTTTCTAGCCGCCCATGGCAGCAGCTCAATGCCATAAGCACTCTACCATAGTGGAATTTGTCTTAATGAAAAGAACGTGATTGTTGGTCTCTTCACTATGCTGCCGCATGTGGCAGAGTAAAAGGCGCGCTTGCATGGCCATCGCGCCACGAAGGTGGGTGGGAGAGGTACTCCGCAAAGATGCCTCTTCCCCGTTCCCCTCGTGGCGTGAAGTAGAGTGGAAAACATAGAGTTCCCCACTATCCCCAATCCCATTAAAGGTGAAACACCCCCGGGATCCCCCCCACCCATCTTGTTGCGCACAAGGCGCTGGCAAGTTGGCCGCCCGCCTTGGGTGGTAGGGGGTTGTGCGTTGTGTTCTCGCATTTCCATTCTTCGGGTGAGGGATGAAAAAAAGAAAAGGGCAAAACCCGACAACGAGCCTAGAGCTTTACGCACGTAGACTGGTTGCCGGGTTTCATCCTTTTTCCTCCTCCTCATCTTATCTTTCTCTCTCAAGTTCAAAAAGTCCCTGAGCATGATATTTTCAGGCCTCAAGGTTCAGCGCCTCGGGACGTAAAGTGCCCCTCGAGCCCCGCCGAAGCGAAGCACACCACACACAAACCCCACAGACGCCGCAGTGGAGTGGTCCAGCAACATAAAGTGTCCTTCCAACTCACAGTCCACACACACGAAGATCGACAATCTCACATGCTCATATCTGAGAGGCACTGCCGCATTCACTAAAATGTACACTAAGTCACACACCTGGAGAGAGTAAAATAAAAACACAAGAAAACAACAACAACAACAGGATACCAACAGCACACAAAGCACTCACAATACAATAAGCACAGGTGCCACTCTCATCAGAGAAAAACATTCACCCACACCAGCACATCAACTCAACCCCCAAAAAGAAAAACAGACCCATTACGTGAAGCCGAAGCGGAACAGTCTCAGTCCCTCCCCGCAGGTTGCAGTCACTCAAGCAAGCCACACACCACAAGGGCACAAATATGTTCGTGGCAATGCCGTGAGTGACACCACCGCGAGAGAAGGTGAGAACAAAGAAATGTGTTTTCATTACGTGGGTGGTGAGAGTAGCAAGTTGAACACACACACAGAAAAAGACTCAAACACCTACAACCCATCGATCTTTATACCAAAATAAAAATGTAAAAAAAGAGTGACTGCGTGAGGTAGACACAATAATAGAGCAAAAAAAAAAAATGATAAAAAAAAATTCATTACTTACTGTGGCTGCCATGCCTGGACACAGCGATGTCCACCTCAAAATCCTTAAAAAGTACTTAATGGTGAAGGTATAACTTCCTTCTCATTATTATTTTTATTGACTCTTTGGTTTGTAGATAATCAAAGCAAATTATTATTCCATAGAAATGAACACACAAGATACACAAGGTGTATCGGAAACGCAAAAGAGAAACACACAGCTGCACATAATGTGCAATGAAATTATAATGAAACACACACACAAGGAAAAAACAAAATAATGAAAACGAAAGAAAAAGAAAGCTGTGATTACCATGTGAATATGTTCAGGAGGCAAGAACACAATTCCCTGCAGTAGGTGTGTGTGTCTTTCGTACAGGGCGAACAGTGGGAATGATGCACACAAACATAATGACAGTCCACACACACACACAAGGAGAAGGAAGGTTGGTAGTGTGCGTGTTTGTGTGTCTTGAACCACCTGCCATTCTTCACATTTCAGTCACAGTCATTAAAACATGTTGGGGAAATATCCCATTCCCATAGGTAAAAGCAATAGTTAGTAATATCACGGAACACACACACACACACTTCACTAGGAGGGCACGGTAAATGGCGGCAAAGCAGATCCCAGATGATGCCAACAAAGAAAGAGGACAATCCCTTACATAATAATGGTTTTTCATGTGATGAGTGCCATAGGAGTCCAATAGATGTGTTCAGCAAAAAAGTGCAAACAAGAGATTCATCAAACAAGATAATAATATTTTTTAAAAGGGTCTGATATTTCAGAAAAAAGAACAGAGCCCTTACAATACATCCATATCCACTCAAACAAAGATCAACTGTGCAACCGTGTCACGGGAACAACGATCAGCAAACGAGAGTGCAACCAAGTACACATATCACAACAAGAAGCGGCAGGGAATTGTGCACCAACGCAGGACTGACGCTACCATCCCTCTTTTTCTTGGCCTTTTCTGCTGCCACTCTCGCCCGCTCCGCCTCTTCCTTTGCCTTCTTTTCTAGAGCCAGTTTCTCCCGTTTTTTTCTTTCTTCTTCAGCCAGTTTCTCACGTTTCTTCGTTTCTTCTTCTGCCAGTTTCTCCTGCTTCCTTCTTTCTTCTTCCGCCACCCTCTCCCGTTTTCTCCTTTCTTCTTCTGCCAGTGTCTCCTGTCTCTTCCTTTCCTCTTCGGCGATCCTCCTATTCTTTTCTTCTTCTTCTTGGATTATTTTTTCCGCCAAAAGCCGAGCCGCCTCCTGCTCCGCCTTCTTTAGTTCGTCCTGGATCTCTGCCAATGCCACCTTCTTCCGTAGTTCTTCGAAAATCCTTTTATTATGTGTGACAGGATTCTCTTTCTCCTCCCTCGCATAGGATTCTTCATAAGTATTACCCGCATACTGGATCAAACCCGGCGCCGGTTCGGCGATCGCATTGCTTTTTAAGGTAACTTCTTTTAATGCCTTCTCGCTCTCGTTCACAACCTTCTGAAACTCCTTAAGGTTCGCGTGACCCTCATTCTTTGTAATTTTTTGTTGTACCTCGGCCGTGACCGTCTCGAGTGTCCTTAACGCGCCTTTCAAAATATCGTCCGCCTTCTTAAACTCAGTTTCGGCTTCTGTCTTGGCGTCCCGCCCCCGTCTGAGAGTCAACCTCACCTCCTGCGTAAGCCAGTACAAATCATCACCTGTTTTGGTAGCGTTCTTAACGAGATCCTCCCTCGCTGGCGTTCTGTGCTCTTTGAACATACCCTCAAGTCCCTCCCTGGTCGCGTTGAGTTGCCTCACCTCATCATTCAAATCGTCATACGAAATCCAACAGGCTGTTCTTGCGTATTTCGTCCTCTGAATCACCGAGGTCTCTTTCGCAACTGCATTCTTGCTCTCTTCAATCTTCTTCTCCGCATCTCCCACCAAACTCTTCAGACTCGCAAGTTTTTCCTGGGCAATGTCTCCTTCCTGCCGTGGCACCCCAGTTCCCCATTCTTTCTGGAGAGCTTCAACAGCTGCCTTCGTTTTCTCGGCGGCACCTTTGGCGATCTCTTTATTTTTTTTGCATGCTTCCGTCTCCTTCCGCAACACCGCCACACAACTCTTACCTTCCAAATACAGTCTATACGCCTGGTTCACCAATTCGCGCAACCGTCTCTCCCCATTCTCGGCTTCACGGTTGTCATCGATCTCTTTCACCTTTGTAATATCTCCCTGGGGTACCTTAATAATTATTTTCTGTCCCTCCACACCGTTCGCATTCACCACACACGCACAGGATTGCAGAAGTACCAACAGGTACACCACACGGTGTAGTTGGACGAACATCGTTGTCATGATTGTCACTGTGGATTGCTTGGATCTGCGACGACGAGTAGAGGATGAAAAGATACGCACATTTAACACACAAGGCAGAGAACACAGCACCACGGAGAGAGAAAGAGAGAGAGTACACATCACCACAGCAATCAAACACAACACAATGGGGGAGCAACAGTAAACCACTCCAACAACAAAACACCGAGAGTTGCACAGATATTGAAACAACACCTTGAATTCAGAAGGAAAAGGATAAAAACAAAACACCAGTAAATCAACGTCTCTACACACACTCCAATATCTTACTCGGTATTCATACACAAAGTGTCTGTATTCTCATTACAACAAAATCATTACCACGCAACTCGAACACGAAAAACACACCACCCACACAGTGTACGCCTAGCGGCAAACAATAACAATGCCAAAAAACACATCAGCAAAAGAAAAAGACTGTACAATAATCGACACACTTACAAACAGAAAAAGAAAGAAACCAATGCAATACCATAATATTTACAACAACACCACAATTGAAATCCATAACCCACTCACAACCATAACAAAAATTAACTGCATACATCACTGTAACCATGACAATCTTTACAAACACAATCAACACACAATTACTCTCACACACATATATTACCTCTTTATTTATCCTTATTACTATTATTTTATTTTTCCCTCACAATGCCCGTTCGATTTTTCTTCATCCACACCATTATCAACAAAATATAAAAAACAGAAAACACATCCACGATGAATATTAGGAAGGTACGATCATACATATTCCCTTCCACCCCCCACTCTAGCAGAACCACACCACCCCTCCAGGGTTTTTTTTTCTCTTTTTTATGGATATTACTCCAACGATACTGCCATCAGCCTGCCCCACAGCGCTTTAATTTCACACTCGGGGGTTGCGTTGTAGAAGAAGATCTCTTTGTTTTTCCGGGTCTTCAGGATGGTTCGCTCTCTAATATGGGATTTAAGGCCTGTTTTAGAGCGTGCTATCATATCACATTTGTCGCATGGGAACGCTGATTCGTCTGGTATCGGTTCGCCGGCTCGCGGTCGTTTTCTTTCTGGGACAGGGCACGTGGCATTGTGCATGTATCTGAGGTGTCGCGTTAATCCGTTTTGAAGCGGAAAAGTCCGCTTACACATACTGCAGGCAAACGGGTGCGTTTTTGCTTTAGGCGAAGTGGAACGTGGTAACGTTGTTGCTGGGGGTGGGGGTGGTGACGGTTCTGGCGGGACGTCCGGCGGAGGGCGGCTCATGGAGGAATTTGATCTTCCAGAGCGCACCGGCTCTCTTGAAACCATGTTTTTGCTGACCATATGTTGTGCTGCGGCGCCCCTGCATGAGTATTCAGTCCCACATTCAGTGCAGGTGGCGGGGTCAGTGGCTTTGTTTGGGGCATAGTGCTGTCGTTTTTGGCCAGTTGGAACAATGTGTTCTGGCATGTTGACTTGTTGGGGGTTGCGCCAACGACAACCAGGAGGGATATGGGTTTGAATCTTTCGCAGCAACCAGCCATAGCGATGCGAAGCACCTGTGCGAAACCGTGCTAAGGCTGTTTCTTCTTCTCTAGTAAGTTCTGGGTTGTCTTTGGTGGGATCCCAGGATCCAATGATTTTTGATCTGTGGGAGGGAGGGGTGTGTATCCTCTCCCTTAAGTATTCGCTTGGCGTAGGCAATAATATCTGTGATCCAAGTATCAGTTCTTTGTGTTAGTTCTGCAGCTTTCTTAGCTTCTGTGTCGCATTTTTCATTTTTCACCACACCACAGTGTCAAAATATAAATTGTAACCGTATGCGGGCTTTGCGACGTTGCACTTGGAGGAGGAGGTTCCACAGGAGTCGTAGTATAGGGTCTTTGACGGTCAGTGGGCCTGTTTCCAGTGCCGTGAGAAGAGACAGTGAGTCCGTGAAAATGGAGACCCTGCATGGTGTTGGGTTATTTGCAGGGATTATTTTGAGGAGTCTCCGTAAACCTTCGTATAGCGCGACGGATTCAGCTGTATAGCTGCAAGCTAGGGGTCCAGCGCCTCTATGTGTTGCACTGAGCAGTTCACCATCTTTATATATCATTGCTGCTGCTCCAGATTTTACTCCTAGAAATACGGAACCATCAGTCCAAATTTCATAATGGGTACGCGGCGGCGGTTCTGTGCCTTTACGGCGGAAGTGTCGAGCTATCCAACGCTCGGATGCTTCTCTTTTCTGTTCTTCTGGGTCATCATCTGATACGTTTTCCAGCGATGTGAAGAAGCGAGCGCGTTAACCGAACCTTAGCGTTGGTGTCAGTAAAGGGGGCTCGCGTGGCTCTATAACAAGTGTTGGATAGATTTTTCATGATGCGTACGTAGAATTCTCGTACTGGATGGGTTTCGTGATAAACTTGCTCTGCGCTTTCTTTGAGGGATTCACCTCGTGTCTGGCATCGCATTAAATATTTGAGGCTCCGAATCATAGCTGCCATCTCTAATGGGAGAAGACGGGCTTCACGTAATGCGTCGGCGGAGCGGCATCCATATGGGATGCCCACTATGGTTCGACAAGCTTTATTTTGACCTGTATCTAGGAGTTTGTGTGATTTGGGAGCCGCATCCCAATACCAGACCTCAAAACCATAAAGCGCCTGGGCTCGAACTAGCGCCAGGTAGAAGGCACGTAGGGCATCACGTTTCGGTCCCCATGTGGCGGAGGATATCGCAGCAAGTTGTAGTAAACGAAAATTCATGCGTTGTCTCGTTTGAACCACATGGGTGTTCATTCCTCGGTAGTTCTGAAACGTAATGCCTAGTAGTTTAGGTGTCTTCTCCGGACCGACGGGGATACCGCGTAGTTCAAAGGGAAAGGGGATCCGGGTCGGAGGTTCCAAAAAGAGTGTATTGCGTCTTGGCCACGTTGATTTCCATAAAACAGTCCTTGGACCATTCGTCCACTACATTTAGTCCTTGTTGCAGTGTACTGTTGATGATGTCTCTGTTGACGTGTCGTGCTGCGAGTGTGAGATCATCGGCGAAAAAACCATGAAACAATAAGGGAACTTGGGATAAACGTTTACTGAGGGTGTTCATTACCATAATGAACATAAGCGGGCCGAGAACTGTTCCTTGTGGCACACCGCGGCGGAAGAGCATTAGAGGAGAGGATTTACGGTTTACTCGTACTTTGGCTTGGCGTCCTTTCAGGAAAGATGCTGGCCATCGAATGGTGTGCGGTGGGAGATCCATCTCGCGCATCGCACTAACTATGCGATCATGGTCCGCAGTATCGAAAGCTTTAGCATAATCTACGAATACTGCACCTGTGCGCGAATCAAGGGTGGGTCTCGTGAGGGTTGCGCGTAGATGCGGTAGTTGATCCAATGTAGAGTGGCCGGGTCTAAATCCAGATTGTTGCGGGGTCAATTTGGTTTCAATGACGTCTCTAATTCGGGCTGCGATGATCCGATCCATTAATTTGGACAGACAGCTAGTGAGTGTAACTGGTCTTAACGAATCTAGATCTGTGGCCTTCTTTCCTGGTTTAAGGAGTGGTACGATGATGCCTACTTTCCAAGCTACTGGAACGACGCCTGTACGGAGACTCTCGTTGAAGAGGGCGAGGGTCTCTGCTTTGGCTCTCGAGGTCCCAAATGTTGGAGAGCCTCGCCGTAGATCCCATCAGGACCTGCAGCCGTCCCTTTAGGAAGGAGACGCTGCGCTCGTTCCAGTTCTGCTGCTGTAATGGGGGTGAATTCTGTATCGGTGACTGGAATGGGCGGTGGAGGGTAGGAATGTGGGTGCCGTTGAGCTCGTCTTGAATATAAGCGGATAAAGTGCTTAGCTTTCTGATTTTCCGTGAGTACCGTGTTGTTAAGTTTAATCGCCGGGGTACTGAGGGGTCGCGGGGCGTAAATCCTCTTCAAAATGTTCCCACAGCGGCCGTCTGCCACGGCAATGTTCTTGCAGAGGGTTTTCCATCTTTTGTGGGAAGCTTGTTTTAGCATTTCTCTCCTGCGAGCTACCAGTCTGTCTCGGGAGACAGAAGGTTTACAATTGTGAATCTTTTTTTCGATTTCCTCTAATTCTGGAGCCCAAAAGGGGCAGTCTCTCGACCCCCGCGTGGAACCGCCGCAGCTGTTGCGATACAGACAGCGGAGGTCAGTAGTCGTTCCCTCTTGTGAACGCTAATTTTTTGATCAGGTTGTTTGTTGCACTGTGCGTTTGGCATTTGTCTAAAGCGAGACCATTTCGCTTTCTTCCATGCATAAATGGGTGCACGAGGGCGAGGGAACCGCAGCGGTTCGTCATCATCTTCTACTGCTACGTCGAAGAGGATGATGTAATGGTCGCTGTCCGGGGAGAAGGATGCCGTCCATGACTCCAGAAGGCATTCTCGGGATATTGTCACATCTGGCGCGGACGGGCCATGGCGTTTGGCGTGTGGCGAGTGCATTCTCCAGTGTTGTGAATAACGTAATCATTATCTAGGCACCATTATACTAGCGCACCGCCACGGGTATCAGGGGGGATCGCGCGATCCCATGCCATTGCACACGCATTAGCATCTGCACCAATGAGGTGAGGTCCGCTTGTCGTCAAAGGAGTGTCTAGTTGCGAAGTTGTGTATGATCTCCCCAGAGGGAAGAATATGCTGACGCCACTGTGGGCGCCAGACCTTCTGACATGAGGATCGTTGCATGAGCATGCTCAATGCTTGCAACTACGGTGAGTCCTACTTCTACTGGCAGATCTTCACACGCACAAGAATCGAAACACCGCCTCCTTTAGAGGGGCGGGACACTCCATGATGTTGGTAACCAGCGATTGTGAAACTCGACACTTCCGCACAAGATAGTTTCGTCTCGCTTAGAAGACAAAAAGTCACATTCTCCTCAACAGGGGGTTTTTGTGGAGAGCAATCCCTCAAACTGGATAAGTCCAGCTGAGTTCCACTGCATTCCTCGCAGTGAAGGGCCGGGATTTTCCTCTACATCACCACTCAGCAGCAACCTGGTGCGGGTGATACTGCTGATAGCACGTCGACACGTGCCCCATGACCTTCTTGGATATATTTCTGCCCCAGCACGACGCGGCTGGTCCCGGTGCTGTACAACGCCGTAGCCTAAGGGCCAACAGGTCTTCCACAAGAAAAACATCGCTGGCTCTTTTGGCTTCCCCCGACAATACGAAGTGCTGGACCTTGGCACCACGTTGAGGTGGCCGGCATTGCCAAGGCACCCTTAGTGTAGAAGACGATGGACTTGCACACCATCAACCCAATAGTGACAGCGTGGTTGTTTGTGCAAGCACTGTCATTTCTCGTTCCTTATTTATACAAATACACAAAAGAAGAAAACACTCCTCTCCTTTGGCATCACATAGAGAACACCATGTGTGTACGAGAGAGAACTAATCAGAGCACACTATTGTGGGTATATCCCTGGGAACACATGAACAAGACTAGACAGAGAAGAGAATACCCAACACACTACTCACACTACAAAAACAACCAGCAAAGAAAAGGAGAGAAAGAGAAAACATACTTGACACACATATATTCCATCATGGTCATACTCTAACATAGGAGCAGAATAGAGCAATCCATGTTACAACCCACAACGGCTAGCAGAGTCACCCAGTGAATACTCAAAAAGAAAAAAAAAATGATTATCCTTCATACTTTCAACATATTCCCACCACCCCGAGAGTCCCACCAAAAAAAAAATTCACTTTTTCCAACTTTATATGTTCCTGTCCAAAAAAAAAAAAATCTTCTTCGCACAATACTTTTTACCAATATATGAGAAACAAACCGCAGAAGGTCTGCACATCCTCAAAGGATACCAGTAAAATAAATAAAAAATTGATTTTCAATACAGTTGAATATCAATATAATTAAAAAAGTCTTTCTTTCGAGACCCAGAGGTCCCGCGCAAGATTACATTCACAAGCCCAGACAAGTACACACGTACACACACACGGATATAGAAACAAAAAAAAAAATGTATTTAGCAAATACAAGGATCAAAAAGATATCAGCAGAGTCGAAACAACGAGAACAAGTAGTACAAGCGGTGTGTAAACCTTTGTAACCTCACTGTGATCATTACCGACTCTGGAGACAATTTCAATGTTCATGGTGTTATTTTTCTGGTTAATGGATCCCTGGGGTGTTGTAGAGTCAGTAATACTGCTCCCTGTGGTATGAGCATTATTCGGTACTGCAGTAGTTGGTGTGGTTGTGGTTCTGTGGTTATTATCTTGTGTATTAGTTGGCCGACTCTGGATATCTGAAACCGCAGTGGACGAAGGGAGAGCTGAAGCAGTGGTGTCAGTTGTGCCGCTTACAGTATTCTCTTCGGTTGTTGGTGTGGTCAGTTTCTCTTCTTTTGGCTTGACAAGACTGCTTCCATTATAGCTCACAGTACACACTTCAGAGTATTTAGGACACTTTATGCTTCTATTCACGTACGTGGGATACTCTGTTCCATTTGGTGTGATAACTCCATCTTCCCTCGGGCAACTGAACCATTCACCATCCTCTTTAAGTTGCACCTTAACAACACCATCATCACTGCAGTCCACTGCCGCGCACATACCTTGTTTCATATTATTTTCCCCATCTTGTTGAGGTTTCAGATAATCAACATCCAAACACCATGAATCTTTTCCAAATAGCCCTGACCAACCATAAGAGGTTCCCTCTGTGGCACAGAAAAACATCTCATTGGCCGCAAAAATGGGGCAATTGGATGTTGTCTCGGGGGATTGAAAGCAAATACCCAAACCCAAACGATCAGACGTACACGAATCTGTTGGGAACGTAGTGCAGAATTTAGCAGCATCTATGCGCTTGTCCTTCTCCTTACAAGTAGCCTCGAGAAAGTCACAACCAGCATGGTATCCCCAACTCATTGGTTCAGACATGTTGAAATTTCCCTTGTAAAATCCCAAATCTTCAAATGATGCAATTGTCAGTGCAGTGTAGTATCCAATACCCTCAATCGGTCCATTGAAAGTATACATACTCATCAACTCATCCTTTGTGTTGCGTCGATTCCAGTGAGATGTTGTATTCCCTTTAGTTGTATGTTCCAACTTAACTTCTGTTAGGCTGTCACAGTTATAATGTTCCTTTGCCTTTTCCAGTACTTTTGCAGATTTGACCACCCCACGTATATTCTCTTCTTTATCCTTGAGTTCCTCCTTCATCATATTTTTATAGTCAAAACCAAGAGCATGTGCGAGTTGATGTGCAATAAAGCGAACATTAGCTCGTGTAAAATCAGTGTACACAGGATGAATATTCATGGCACCAACCATTGGACGTTTAGTTTGTTCATCAATAGCACATGTTACAGCCCAGGGCGAAGACCAAAGTTTTTTATTCGGACCAGCAGCCACATACAACAGATAATCAGCATCTTGCACATCCTGAGATGTGTGGTCGTCTGGGCTTGTGAAGTGAGAACAAACAGCATGATCCCTCAAATTTGGTACTTTCCAAGGTGTTTTTATCCGCTGAACTAGGAGACGATCAGTGTGTAATTTGATAGCCTCGGGCACAATTTCATCAGTGAGTCTCTTCTTCTTTTCTTCGTTCATAAGATCAATAGAAACACAATTTTGCTCCTCCCCATCCAAAAAATCCCTGCGCTTTTCATCCTTATTTACACAGTACTTATCCTCTTTCAGATTTTCATAGGATACATTGATGCGCAGTGGTTCCCAACCCTTATTCTTAATCTCATTGTCATTATTAGATGCCACCACGGTGTACGCCTGCCAAGCGCCCTGTCCACTCTTCGGTAATTCTCTCACCACAGCGACAGGAGAACCGTTCTTCTTTTTGATTTCATCGTAATTACAGGCGTATGCAGGTCCGGCCACAGCACCGCAGATAAACAGTAATAGCACCACTTGGAGGAGTGGATGTCTCATTATGTGTATAGCAAATGTAAACTTGATGAAAAAAACAATTATTACGACTTGTGTATAGGATAATGGCGAGAAAAGAAAAAAATAAAATAAAAACACAGAAAACAATAAAAAAAAAAGAGAAAAGGTATACAAGACATCACACAGTGGAAAGAATGGCATTCATACAACAATACAGCAGAGATATTGTTTAACCCATCCCCAAACAAACACTTACATACTCCCCCTGTGATACCATGTATTAATACAGGGTGTCTCACGTACAGCATTGTATGGACTCAATAAGTGAACATTCCATTTCTCTTTGCTTCACTGCGATTGTTTTCCCCCAATCACACCAATAACAGCATTAGCAGGAAAAAGAAAGAAGGAAAGTAATGGAACAAATAAACTAGAAGAGGTGCAAAATACTCTTAGGTTCCATTAGAGATTATTCTCAAATGACCTGGGTGTACCTGTGGAAAAGAAGAAACTGAAGTAGTCAATTATCAAGAATAATTTAATGCACAAGAACCCATGGAATTATTAATGATTAAAAGAATAAATCACAAGAAATAACAAAAGTGAATATATGAAATACACAGTAAACTACAAACATAGCCACATCACTATGATTAGTCAGAAAAGTAATAAACCCAACACAATTGCAGTTAAATGAGACCAGTAATATTCATACGATAGTATACCCACGGCCGTAATTAGACAGCTGTGGATGAGCAGATGCACTGCTAAAACATACGCAATAAATAGCAAAACAAAATACAGAAAAATACGGAATGCCAAGAGAAATATACTATTATATTCGATCCAGCAGAGAATTAAACACATGTATACATCAATAGTAATACTCTCAGAAACACCAATAACAGTAACACGATAAATGCAATATCAAAGGCTGCACACCAATAACAAGAGTAGCGGCACCTACCTGCAGTCAAATCCAATCACCACAGCTAAAGAACGTAAAAAAAGAAATATGTGCCTCACACCATCATTCTCAGTGTGTCTATCAAATAGAATCCTTGAGAGACCTGGGGAGGGTAAAGAGAGACACAAAAAAAAGGGAAAAGAAACAACACATATAATAAACAACAGAAGAAATACATCAGTATAGAAACAACTACAGAAAAACATAAACACATAAACTTTCTTACCCAGAACATTTTAATTCAATAAAAAAGAAACCCATTTAAAAAATCCCCAATGATATGAAGCCCAAGTTCATGTTTACTGTTCAACACGACACTGTCATCGCTCTCTCAGCATATTATGTGTGTCCACTCCATTGTATATGACAACGAACAGTGTGATTCTGAAGAATGCATAAGTGAGCAATTATAAATTGTTCAGAAAATGAATTTAAAATCATAGCAAAAAATTATAAACAATTAAAAGGAATTTTTCCAATGAAATGAAGAACGCCCAAAAAAATCAAAAAAAGAAAAAAAAGCACAATAAAAGGAAGCCCAAGCAAATGTTTATGCTTATCCGACACTTTCGTCACTCTCTCACCATATTATGTGCGTACTCTCATGTATATGGTAATAAACAGTGGGATTCTGCAAAATGTATATTTGATAATTACTCATTTTTCAGAAAATGAATTTAAAATCATAGCAATAAATCATTAACAATTAAAAGAAATTTTCCAATGGAGCGAAGAACGCTGAAAAAAAAAAAAAAAGAACGGTCAATGTATTGCGGTATATGGGATTCGTTTCAAAGGACCGTAATAAGCAAAAGTGTTTATTATTTCTGAATATGAATGGATCTCTCATGGAACCATCACAAAACCAACAACACCCACAAGAAGTGCAAGAGGGGCTATGTAGGAGAACATGATGCTGCTGTCAGTACGTCTCACATCATTCGTATGATTTAGTGTTTCTTTCATTTGGTCCTCAGTTAACTTCTTCCCATTGGGATTAGATGAGGATTGAGAAGTAGTATCAGCATCATGGTGATTTCTCGATCCACGGCCTTCTTCATGTGTGGCACTTTGTGCTGTAGTACTGGGCTGATTAGAAGCTGCTGGTAAACTTTTCCCTTGGATATTACTGGACGTTTCAACCCTAGTATCTGTACCTGCGCCATTGTTCGGCTTCGACTCTGCGCTCGAGTTGCTCAGTTTATTGGCTTCCTCCTCTTCCTTCTTCTCTTTGTTCTTTTGGGGTTCCACATATTCCTCATACTCAACGGCGGGGGGATCAGTTTCCGGCAGTTTCGTGCATACTTCTTCGTATTTGGGGCACACAATAGTTCCACCGCTGATCACTGAACCCTCCAAATTAATTTGCTGGCCATCATTTTCGCACGTGCGCCATTTTTCTTTCCCATTCTGTTCCTTGTTCCCCTTGTAATGCACAAGTACCTTGCCATTCTCACACTTCACTTTTGCACAAATGCCTTGAACTGTCACTCCATTTCCATTTACATCCTTGATCTGCGGATCCTTTACACTCAGACACCGTGACATCTTGTCCACAATGCTGCCAGGCATCAGTGTCTCATTACCATTCTCGCACATAGTCTCTTTAAACGGCTTGATGACGGAGAAGTCATTGAACAGATCACCCCTTCCAATCCCGGCATCTTTTTCAAAGTAGTGGTACTCCTCTGAGATAGCCTTAGGAGGAGTATCCTTCTTGGAGCAGACACCAAGAGCAAAACGGTCAGATGTACACTGCAACCCTTGTTTTTCACCAGTGCAAAACATGTTGGGATTTTCCTTAGTTATTTTATCTCGTTGTATGTCTCCCTCTTTTCCAACAAAGTTGCAGCCTGATTGATTCCCCCAACTCATGGGTTCTGCCATGCTGAAATTGGCTCGGTAGTAGGGCATATCATGAAAAGCTCCAAGTGTTAGATTAGTGTAGAACATCCCGGAGGAGTCAGGAGTGTACGGACTCATCAGTTCGTCCTTTGCAATGTGCCATCCCCAGTGGTTGGAAACCAAAGGACCTCTCTGAGTTAGATACATACCTTTGAGTTTGGAGCACTTGTAATGCTTCTGCGCCTCAACTGTCACTCTACCATTGACTTTCACACGGTAGCTATCATAGTTGCCATAAAAAAGGTCACCATTAGTTGCCTTGTGACGCGACAACATACGTCCATAAGTTAATCCAAGTCCATGCGCAATTTTGTGAGCAGCGTAGCGAACAAATTTTCTTGCATTCTCAATCTCTTTCGGCTGAAACGTGAGGTAAGCAGAAATCGGTCGATATGAATAGATAGGATCCTCAGCACATATTTTCACGTCTTGACTCGACGCAGCAAGACCCACAAAAAGCACAAAATCAGCATCATTGAATCCCCTGTTTTCTAATCTCTCACCAATAACAACATCAGTGCACTTATCTTTAAAGGATCCCATCGACACCTTGTTTGTCACAAATTTGCCATCCCCCCGTTGAACCATGAGACGATCTCTGTGTAGTTTAATTGCAGCGGGAAGGATTTCCCTCAGCAGGAGATTCCGCTTTGCCCACGTTATCCCATTCTCGTCATCGCACAGCAC